>NW_028156164.1:25000-45000 GCF_964263955.1 Coregonus lavaretus | reverse complement strand
GTAGACAGATGGAAGACAGGAGGTCTAGAGGGTGGTGCTGGTAGACTGATGGAAGACAGGAGGTCTAGAGGGTGGTCCTGGTAGACTGCCTGATGGAAGACAGGAGGTCTAGAGGGTGGTCCTGGTACACTGGCAGATGGAAGACAGGAGGTCTAGAGGGTGGTCCTGGTAGACTGATGGAAGACAGGAGGTCTAGAGGGTGGTCCTGGTAGACTGATGGAAGACAGGAGGTCTAGAGGGTGGTGCTGATAGACTGATGGAAGACAGGAGGTCTAGAGGGTGGTGCTGATAGACTGATGGAAGACAGGAGGTCTAGAGGGTGGTGCTGGTAGACTGATGGAAGACAGGAGGTCTAGAGGGTGGTCCTGGTAGACTGATGGAAGACAGGAGGTCTAGAGGGTGGTCCTGGTAGACTGATGGAAGACAGGAGGTCTAGAGGGTGGTCCTGGTAGACTGATGGAAGACAGGAGGTCTAGAGGGTGGTCCTGGTACACTGGCAGATGGAAGACAGGAGGTCTAGAGGGTGGTCCTGGTAGACTGATGGAAGACAGGAGGTCTAGAGGGTGGTCCTGGTAGACAGATGGAAGACAGGAGGTCTAGAGGGTGGTGCTGGTAGACTGATGGAAGACAGGAGGTCTAGAGGGTGGTCCTGGTAGACTGCCTGATGGAAGACAGGAGGTCTAGAGGGTGGTCCTGGTACACTGGCAGATGGAAGACAGGAGGTCTAGAGGGTGGTCCTGGTAGACTGATGGAAGACAGGAGGTCTAGAGGGTGGTGCTGATAGACTGATGGAAGACAGGAGGTCTAGAGGGTGGTGCTGATAGACTGATGGAAGACAGGAGGTCTAGAGGGTGGTGCTGGTAGACTGATGGAAGACAGGAGGTCTAGAGGGTGGTCCTGGTAGACTGATGGAAGACAGGAGGTCTAGAGGGTGGTCCTGGTAGACTGATGGAAGACAGGAGGTCTAGAGGGTGGTCCTGGTAGACAGATGGAAGACAGGAGGTCTAGAGGGTGGTGCTGGTAGACTGATGGAAGACAGGAGGTCTAGAGGGTGGTCCTGGTACACTGGCAGATGGAAGACAGGAGGTCTAGAGGGTGGTCCTGGTAGACTGATGGAAGACAGGAGGTCTAGAGTGTGGTGCTGGTAGACTGATGGAAGACAGGAGGTCTAGAGGGTGGTGCTGGTAGACTGATGGAAGACAGGAGGTCTAAAGGGTGGTGCTGGTACACTGATTGAAGACAGGAGGTCTAGAGGGTGGTGCTGGTAGACTGATGGAAGACAGGAGGTCTAGAGGGTGGTGCTGGTAGACTGATGGAAGACAGGAGGTTTAAATGGTGGTGCTTTTAGACTGATGGAAGACAGGAGGTCTAGAGGGTGGTCCTGGTAGACTGATGGAAGACAGGAGGTCTAGAGGGTGGTCCTGGTAGACTGTCTGATGGAAGACAGGAGGTCTAGAGGGTGGTCCTGGTAGACTGTCTGATGGAAGACAGGAGGTCTAGAAGGTGGTGCTGGTAGACTGTCAGATGGAAGACAGGAGGTCTAGAGGGTGGTCCTGGTAGACTGATGGAAGACAGGAGGTCTAGAGGGTGGTCCTGGTAGACTGATGGAAGACAGGAGGTCTAGAGGGTGGTGCTGGTAGACTGATGGAAGACAGGAGGTCTAAAGGGTGGTGCTGGTACACTGATTGAAGACAGGAGGTCTAGAGGGTGGTGCTGGTAGACTGATGGAAGACAGGAGGTCTAGAGGGTGGTGCTGGTAGACTGATGGAAGACAGGAGGTTTAAATGGTGGTGCTTTTAGACTGATGGAAGACAGGAGGTCTAGAGGGGGGTCCTGGTAGACTGATGGAAGACAGGAGGTCTAGAGGGTGGTCCTGGTAGACTGATGGAAGACAGGAGGTCTAGAGGGTGGTCCTGGTAGACTGTTGGTATATACAGTATTGTGAGGAGGGCAGATAGACTTACGAAACCATCGTTGCTCGGCGGTAAGATGATGGTCTTCTCCAAGCTGCTCAGGACGATCTTCCACAGATCCTTCAGTATTCTCTTCAGAACCGTCTTCTCACAGGTGTCAGCAAACAGACTCAAACTGGGGTTATAGGGAGAAGAGAGACATAGAAACAGTGAGCCACACGGGAACTACTTTACCCAGTCACAGACAGTAGCATGTTTGACACAATCTCAGAACCCAGAACCAACTCCCTAGTGTGCAAGCTAGTTCTGTCACAAGAAACTACTTGATCCAACATGGTCTCAGTGTGAAACTCAGACACAAGTCTACCATCCCAAATGGCATCTGTATGAATGTACACTACACACCCATCTCTGCACCAAAATGGCGTCCGACCATGTGTTAGCCCCACTCACTTTCCATCCAGGAACTCCATGAGAGGCCTCAGCATGTTGTCAGCGTCGGCCTCGGCCGTCTGGCGGTTAGGATGACCTGTGATCTGGTACAGGATCTCAGCCATCTGATGCATGCAGACAGTCAGACGGGCCTGGAAGCTACAGAGAAGGACACAGTCAGTCAGATACAGAACTACAGATACAGATACACTACTACAGATACACTACTACAGATACACACCACTACTACAGATACAGAACTACAGATACACAACACTACTACAGATACAGAACTACAGATACACACCACTACTACAGATACACACCACTACTACAGATACAGAACTACAGATACACAACACTACTACAGATACACAACACTACTACAGATACAGAACTACAGATACACAACACTACTACAGATACACAACACTACTACAGATACACTACTACAGATACAGAACTACAGATACACAACACTACTACAGATACACTACTACAGATACACTACTACAGATACAGAACTACAGATACACAACACTACTACAGATACACTACTACAGATACACTACTGCAGATACACAACACTACTACAGATACAGAACTACAGATAAACAACACTACTACAGATACACAACACTACTACAGATACACAACACTACTACAGATACACAACACTACTACAGATACACAACACTACTACAGATACACTGCTACAGATACACAACACTACTACAGATACACTACTACAGATACACAACACTACTACAGATACACTACTACAGATACACAACACTACTACAGATACACTACTACAGATACACACCACTACTACAGATACACTACTACAGATACACACCACTACTACAGATACACTACTACAGATACACAACACTACTACAGATACAGAACTACAGATACACACCACTACTACAGATACACTGCTACAGATACACAACACTACTACAGATACACTACTACAGATACACAACACTACTACAGATACACTACTACAGATACACACCACTACTACAGATACACTACTACAGATACACAACACTACTACAGATACACTACTACAGATACACACCACTACTACAGATACACTACTACAGATACACAACACTACTACAGATACACTACTACAGATACACAACACTACTACAGATACACTACTACAGATACACTACTACAGATACAGAACTACAGATACACACCACTACTACAGATACACAACACTACTACAGATACACTGCAACAGCCATCAGACGCATGCAGCCAGTCAGACGGTTCTGGAAGCTACAACAGGAAGTTCCAGATGACAGTCGGTCAGATACAGAACTACTGACTCGGAGGATTTGACAGGGACACTATAAGGAACATGGTGAAACGTCCACCTAACCTATCAGAGGGCAATGTGAAGATATTACCAAATAGATGACACCTGTCAAATTCTCTCAGATCTCCACAAGGGCATAGGGGGAGGGGTCCATTTAGGACAGGACATACTACTGACCCTCAGGTACCTGTGTGGAGGGGACATGATTGATTGGGCAGGGTGGATGAGAGCAGAGGGGGGTTGTGGGTGTTTCTGATTTGCTCACCTCTTGCTAAACATGGAGCTCAGGTTGTCCAGGACAGTGGTCAGTTTGACCTGCAGGTCATTCAAGATGTCCGCCGCCTCGGAGTCCAGCTTGAGAGAGAGAGACATAGAGAGGGGAGAAAGAGAGAGGTGGAGAGAGAAAGAGAGTGGGGAGAAGAGAGGGAAAGAGAGAGAAAGAGAGAGGGGAGAGAGTGGGGGGGGGAGAAAGAGAGAGAAAGAGAGAGAGAAAGAAAGAGGGAAGGAGAGAGAGAGAAAGAGAGAGAGAGAGAGAGAGAGAGAGAGAGAGAGAGAGAGAGAGAGAGAGAGAGAGAGAGAGAGAGAGAGAGAGAGAGAGAGAGAGAGAGTAAGAGACAGACATAATGGCAGGTTAGTCAAATATTCCCTGTGTAGTTAGGACTCGACACATCTTATACCTGTGCAGTGACTCAGCCTATAATATATAAATGTTCCACTTACCTATCATTGTAAATTACTTTCATAAGTAGTGACCTATTCTATCAGTGACACCATACCACTCAACAAAAATAACCTTCACACTTAGGTAGATTTACATTTACATTTACGTCATTTAGCAGACGCTCTTATCCAGAGCGACTTACAAATATGTGCATTCACCTTATAGCCAGTGGGATAACCACTTTACAATGTGTTTATTTATTAATTTTTTTTGGGGGGTTGGAGTAAAGGGGGGGTGGTAGAAGGATTACTTTATCCTATCCCAGGTATTCCTTAAAGAGGTGGGGTTTCAAATGTCTCCGGAAGGTGGTGAGTGACTCCGCTGTCCTGGCGTCGTGAGGGAGCTTGTTCCACCATTGGGGTGCCAGAGCAGCGAACAGTTTTGACTGGGCTGAGCGGGAACTATGCTTCCGCAGAGGTAGGGGAGCCAGCAGGCCAGAGGTGGATGAACGCAGTGCCCTCGTTTGGGTGTAGGGACTGATCAGAGCCTGAAGGTACAGAGGTGCCGTTCCCCTCACAGCTCCGTAGGCAAGCACCATGGTCTTGTAGCAGATGCGAGCTTCAACTGGAAGCCAGTGGAGTGTGCGGAGGAGCGGGGTGACGTGAGAGAACTTGGGAAGGTTGAACACCAGACGGGCTGCGGCATTCTGGATGAGTTGTAGGGGTTTAATGGCACAGGCAGGGAGCCCAGCCAACAGCAAGTTGCAGTAATCCAACTTATTCAGCCAGTTAGTTAGCTAGAATAGTTAGCAAACTAGCTAGCTATTGCTTTCAGACAAAGAAGAACCCCTCCTTTCACGGCACGAACACACAGAGAGAGCCAAACTAACGTTAACTAGTCACCCATGTCCCAAATTCCTTGAGCGACTCGGGCTATCAATATGTAAAAAACAAAACACAAGTGTAGGTTATGACTTACCCCTAGCAGCTACTGTTAGCTAGCCAAGTGCAAAGCTAGCCACTGAATTGACTCAACACATCTCTCAATGATACCCCTCTGCACAATTTTGCACACTTACAGAAGGATGCCATGGCTCCTGTATTAACCTGAGTGTAGTCGTTCATCAAGGGACCACAGCTCTCCACTTTACTCTAATGTAACCTGGTAAAGCAGACTGATTGAGCCTCCCAGGCTGGAAAGCATCCACAGGCCTACTGATAACAATAACTCCTGACTCTCATTCATTCCAGGGTTGGACTCAATTCGAATTGAAGTCAGTCACTTCAGGAAGTGATTACTTTTTTTTTTTTATGAATTGGAAAAACGTTTTAAATAAATAGCTTTTACTTTTCAGTTTATCAAGAAGTCATTGAAAATAAATGCTTTTTTTCTATTATTGAATTGTATTTTCAGTGTACTTCCTGAATCGACTGCCTATCATTTGAATTGACCTCAAACCTCATCCATTCACTGGTCCAGCCCTTCAATTGACCCGGTTTAGAAGGGACCCTGCTGGGGCAGAGCAGCGGCTGCTCTCAAGACATCATGTGACTCACGGCCGGAAACCAGGGCTCAATCCCAGAGTCGACCCTTCTGACATTCTCAACCACTTGCCATTTATGATCTGTCGAAATAAAGCTGGAAAATGGACAGTGGAAAGACCCTGCTGCTAACAGGATGTAGAATATTACACAGCACATACCTGTGGGTGGCCTATCATCATTCATTATTATAGAGTAGTGTGAGAGTAGGTAGTAGTAGCCACGTCGGTTCCAGACGTTCAGGTTTTCCCTCTGTGTTAGTCATTGCAGCGATTAGAATAGGAAAGGCACACAAAACATTACAACCCAAAAAGTTCAATAGAATATGCTTGTGGTTCACAACCAAGGTGCTAGGTTCACAACCAAGGTGCTAGGTTCACATTTACATTTACGTCATTTAGCAGACGCTCTTATCAGGAGCGACTTACAAATTGGTGCATTCACCTTATAGCCAGTGGGATAACCACTTTACAATATGTTTTTCTTTTCTTCTTTCTTTGGGGTGGGGTAAGGAGGGGTAGAAGGATTACTTTATACTATCCCAGGTATTCCTTAAAGAGGTGGGGTTTCAAGTGTCTCCGGAAGGTGGTGAGTGACTCCGCTGTCCTGTCGTCGTGAGGGAGCTTGTTCCACCATTGGGGTGCCAGAGCAGCGAACTGTTTTGACTGGGCTGAGCGGGAACTGTGCTTCCGCAGAGGTAGGGGGGCCAGCAGGCCAGAGGTGGAAGAACGCAATGCCCTCGTTTGGGTGTAGGGACTGATGAGAGCCTGAAGGTACGGAGGTGCCGTTCCCCTCACAGCTCTGTAGGCAAGCACCATGGTCTTGTAGCAGATGCGAGCTTCAACTGGAAGCCAGTGGAGTGTGCGGAGGAGCGGGGTGACGTGAGAGAACTTGGGAAGGTTGAACACCAGACGGGCTGCGGCATTCTGGATGAGTTGTAGGGGTTTAATGGCACAGGCAGGGAGCCCAGCCAACAGCGAGTTGCAGTAATCCAGACGGGAGATGACAAGTTACTGGATTAGGACCTGTGCCGCTTCCTGTGTAAGGCAGGGTCGTACTCTCCGAATGTTGTAGAGCATGAACCTACAGGATCGGGTCACCGCCTTGATGTTAGCGGAGAACGACAGGGTGTTGTCCAGGGTTACGCCAAGGCTCTTTGCACTCTGGGAGGAGGACACAACGGTGTTGTCAACCGTGATGGCGAGATCATGGAACCGGCAGTCCTTCCCCGGGAGGAAGAGCAGCTCCGTCTTGCCGAGATTCAGCTTGAGGTGGTGATCCGTCATCCACACTGATATGTCTGCCAGACATGCAGAGATGCGATTCGCCACCTGGTTATCAGAAGGGGGAAAGGAGAAGATTAGTTGTGTGTCGTGTGCGTAGCAATGATAGGAGAGGCCATGTGAGGATATGACAGAGCCAAGTGACTTGGTGTATAGCGAGAATAGGAGAGGGCCTAGAACTGAGCCCTGGAGGACTCCAGTGGTGAGAGCATGTGGTGCAGAGACAGATTCTCGCCACGCCACTTGGTAGGAGCGACCGGTCAGGTAGGACGCAATCCAAGAGTGAGCCGCGCCGGAGATGCCCAACTCGGAGAGGGTGGAGAGGAGGATCTGATGGTTCACAGTATCAAAGGCAGCAGACAGGTCTAGAAGGACAAGAGCAGAGGAGAGAGAGTTAGCTTCAGCAGTGCGGAGAGCCTCCGTGACACAAAGAAGAGCAGTCTCAGTTGAATGACCAGTCTTGAAACCTGACTGGTTTGGATCAAGAAGGTCATTCTGAGAGAGATAGCAAGAGAGTTGGCTAAAGACGGCATGCTCAAGAGTTTTGGAGAGAAAAGAAAGAAGGGATACTGGTCTGTAGTTGTTGACATCGGAGGGATCGGGTGTAGGTTTTTTGAGAAGGGGTGCAACTCTCGCTCTCTTGAAGATGGAAGGGACATAGCCAGCGGTCAAGGATGAGTTGATGAGCGAGGTGAGGTAAGGGAGAAGGTCATCGGAGATGGTCTAGAGAAGAGAGGAAGGGATAGGGTCAAGCGGGCAGGTTGTTGGGCGGCCGGCCGTCACAAGTCGCAAGATTTCATCTGGAGAGAGAGGGTAGAAAGAAGTCAAAGCATAGGGTAGGGCAGTGTGAGCAGGACCAGTTTGACTTAACAAACGAGGATCGGATGTCATCAACCTTCTTTTCAAAATGGTCCACAGAGAGGGAGGAGGGGGGGGGGAGGGGGAGGAGGATTCAGCAGGGAGGAGAAGGTGGCAAAGAGCTTCCTAGGGTTAGAGGCAGATGCTTGGAATTTAGAGTGGTAGAAAGTGGCTTTAGCAGCAGAAACAGATGAAGAAAATGTAGAGAGGAGGGAGTGAAAAGATGCCAGGTCCGCAGGGAGTCTAGTTTTCCTCCATTTCCGCTTGGCTGCACGGAGCCCTGTTCTGTGAGCTCGCAATGAGTCGTCAAGCCACGGAGCAGGAGGGGAGGACCAAGCCGGCCGGGAGGATAGGGGACATAGAGAGTCAAAGGATGCAGAAAGGGAGGAGAGGAGGGTTGAGGAGGCAGAATCAGGAGATTGGAGGGAGAAAGATTGAGCAGAGGGAAGAGATGATACATTTACATTTACATTTTAGTCATTTAGCAGACGCTCTTAACCAGAGCGACTTACAGGAGCAATTAGGGTTAAGTGCCTTGCTCAAGGGCACATTAACGTCATTTAGCAGACGCTCTTAGCCAGAGCGACTCACAAATTGGTGCGTTCACCCTATAGCCAGTGGGATAACCACTTTACAATTTGGGGGGGGTTAGAAGGAATACTTTAGCCTATCCCAGGTATTCCTTAAAGAGGTGGGGTTTCAAATGTCTCCGGAAGGTGGTGAGTGACTCCGCTGTCCTGGCGTCGTGAGGGAGCTTGTTCCACCATTGGGGTGCCAGAGCAGCGAACAGTTTTGACTGGGCTGAGCGGGAGCTGTGCTTCCGCAGAGGAAGGGGAGCCAGCAGGCCAGAGGTGGATGAACGCAATGTCCTCGTTTGGGTGTAGGGACTGATCAGAGCCTGAAGGTACAGGGGTGCCGTTCCCCTCACTGCTCCAAAGGCAAGCACCATGGTCTTGTAGCGGATGCGAGCTTCAATTGGAAGCCAGTGGAGTGTGCGGAGGAGGGGGGTGACGTGAGAGAACTTGGGAAGGTTGAACACCAGACGGGCTGCGGCATTCTGGATGAGTTGTAGGGGTTTAATGGCACAGGCAGGGAGCCCAGCCAACAGCGAGTTGCAGTAGTCCAGACGGGAGATGACAAGTGCCTGGACCAGGATAGGATGGAAGAGGAGAGAGTAGCGGGAGAGAGAGAGCGAAGGTTGCGACGGCGCATTACCATCTGAGTAGGGGCAGAGTGAGTAGTGTTGGAGGAGAGCGAGAGAGAAAAGAATACAAAGTAATGGTCGGAGACATGGAGGGGAGTTGTAGTGAGATTAGTAGAAGAACAGCATCTAGTAAAGATGAGGTCAAGCGTATTGCCTGCCTTGTGAGTAAGGGGGGACGGTGAGAGGGTGAGGTCAAAAGAGGAGAGGAGTGGAAAGAAGGAGGCAGAGAGAAATGAGTCAAAGGTAGACGTAGGGATGTTAAAGTCACCCAGAACTGAGAGGGGTGAGCCATCCTCAGGAAAGGAACTTATCAAGGCCTCAAGCTCATTGATGAACTCTCCAAGGGAACCTGGAGGGCGATAAATGACAAGGATGTTAAGCTTGAATGGGCTAGTGACTGTGACAGCATGGAATTCAAATGAGGAGATAGACAGATGGGTCAGGGGGAAAAGAGAGAATGTCCACTTGGGAGAGATGAGGATTCCTGTGCCACAACCCCGCTGACCAGATGCTCTCGGGGTATGCGAGAACACATGGTCAGACGAGGAGAGAGCAGTAGGAGTAGCAGTGTTTTCTGTGGTAATCCATGTTTCCGTCAGCGCCAAGAAGTCGAGGGACTGGAGGGTAGCATAGGCTGAGATGAACTCTGCCTTGTTGGCCACAGAGGCTGCTAGGTACACAACCAAGGTGCTAGGTTCACAACCAAGGTGCTAGGAAAACAATAGGTTGAGAATGATATTGTTAAAGATATCACTGCAACAGAGATTATTAAACGTGAATTGCTAAAATACACACATCTGGGTAGAGAGGTTTAAACACACACAACACACACACACACACACACACACACACACACACACACACACACACACACACACACACACACACACACACACACTGAAGGAGAGCACTGTTCAACTGCAACAAAAAACTCTATTACACACACTCAGGTGTGTTTCTGCACCACTAAAGATGTGAGACAGAGATTGTACGATCTCAACCTGTTTGACCTGGTCTCTGCCACAGCTTACCTTCTACACTGTCTCAACCTGTCTGATCTGGTCTCTACCACAGCTTACCTTCTTCACTGTCTCTCAACCTGTCTGACCTGGTCTCTACCACAGCTTACCTTCTTCATTGTCTCTTAACCTGTCTGACCTGGTCTCTACCACAGCTTACCTTCTTCACTATCTCTCAACCTGTCTGACCTGGTCTCTACCACAGCTTACCTTCTACACTATCTCTCAACCTGTCTGACCTGGTCTCTACCACAGCTTACCTTCTCCACTATCTCTCAACCTGTCTGACCTGGTCTCTACCACAGCTTACCTTCTCCACTGTCTCTCAACCTGTCTGACCTGGTCTCTACCACAGCTTACCTTCTCCACTGTCTCTCAACCTGTCTGACCTGGTCTCTACCACAGCTTACCTTCTCCACTGTCTCTCAACCTGTCTGACCTGGTCTCTACCACAGCATACCTTCTCCACTGTCTCTCAACCTGTCTGACCTGGTCTCAACCACAGCTGACCTTCTACACTGTCTCTCAACCTGTCTGACCTGGTCTCTACCACAGCTTACCTTATACACTGTCTCTCAACCTGTCTGACCTGGTCTCAACCACAGCTTACCTTCTCCACTGTCTCTCAACCTGTCTGACCTGGTCTCTACCACAGCTTACCTTCTCCACTGTCTCTCAACCTGTCTGACCTGGTCTCTACCACAGCATACCTTCTCCACTGTCTCTCAACCTGTCTGACCTGGTCTCAACCACAGCTGACCTTCTACACTGTCTCTCAACCTGTCTGACCTGGTCTCTACCACAGCTTACCTTATACACTGTCTCTCAACCTGTCTGACCTGGTCTCAACCACAGCTTACCTTCTCCACTATCTCTCAACCTGTCTGACCTGGTCTCTACCACAGCCTACCGTCTTCACTGTCTCTCAACCTGTCTGACCTGGTCTCTACCACAGCCTACCGTCTTCACTGTCTCTCAACCTGTCTGACCTGGTCTCTACCAGAGCTTACCTTCTCCACTGTGGCGTCAATATATCCAGAGGGACATAATAGAAGAAGGGATAAGACAGTTGAGTGGGCTGAGGTTAGCAGAAACCACATGTTCACTATTATGATCTATGTGATTTACTCTACACTATTAAACAATGTGTTCTTTGTCCCATTGCGCTCTAGCGACTCCTGTGGCGGGCCGGGTGCATGCACGCTGACACTGTCGCTGACACAGTGTTTCCGCCGACACATTGGTGCGGCTGGCTTCCGGCTTAAGCGAGCAGTGTGTCAAGAAGCAGTGCAGCTTGGCAGGGTCGTGTTAAAGGATGGATGGCTCTCGACCATCACCTCTCCCGAGTCCGTACGGGAGTTGCAGCGATGGGACAAGACTGTAACTACCAATTGGGGGTATAACGTTACAATAACATAAAATAGAAAATACAACTATTATGATCAATATCTAATAGACTCATATACCAGGTAAGGATCAATATATAATAGACTCATATACCAGGTAAGGATCAATATCTAATAGACTCATATACCAGGTAAGGATCAATATCTAATAGACTCATATACCAGGTAAGGATCAATATCTAATAGACTCATATACCAGGTAAGGATCAATATCTAATAGACTCATATACCAGGTAAGGATCAATAACTAATAGACTCATATACCAGGTAAGGATCAATAACTAATAGACTCATATACCAGGTAAGGATCAATAACTAATAGACTCATATACCAGGTAAGGATCAATATCTAATAGACTCATATACCAGGTAAGGATCAATATATAATAGACTCATATACCAGGTAAGGATCAATAACTAATAGACTCATATACCAGGTAAGGATCAATATCTAATAGACTCATATACCAGGTAAGGATCAATAATTAATAGACTCATATACCAGGTAATGATCAATAACTAACAGTTGAAATATTATATACAATATATAATGTAGGTGGTGTTAGGGCTGTGGCGGTAATACGGTCACCGTAACAGCCCAAGGTAGGGTTAAATAGACCCACCAATCAGAGGGATTCTCAATCTTATTAACAGATCCCTGTGACTCATGTCTTGATTAACTGAGAAAAAAAAGGCTGATTTAGGGATTAAATAATGTCTGTCTCTCTCTGTCACGGCTCAAATGAGAGCAATTCAGCGAGCGAGAACTGATCCGTGTCCTAAATGGGATTCTGGGAAATGGCTGAGTCACTGTAAGCAATCACTCAGCAGTTATAGAACAGCAGTAGACGACGCACTCGAGCTAATGATAAACTACCCGTTTGCATCCCTAATGGCACCCTATCCCCTTATAAAGTGCAGCACTTTAAACCATGGCCTATAGTGCTCTGGTCAAACATAGTGCACTATGTAGGGACTAGAGTGCCATTTGGGATGCATAACTGTGTTTACTCTGGCACACTCTTTCACTTCCTCGCTCCCTAGGGTGAGGGCTGTGCGTATGGAACTGGAAATAAGTTTCCCTCTGTTTGTCATGTGATTTGAATCACATGGGGCCTGGATCTACTTGTGCCTTTGTCTATTCTACGCGTCTACTGTTGCTCTGCTCTGGCTCCCAGTACGGTGTATAGACATTCACACGTATTGTGGTGATTAAACCACCCACCTTTTCAACCAGAGTATTGTGGTGATCAAACCACCCACCTTTTAACCAGAGTATTGTGGTGATCAAACCACCCACCTTTTAACCAGAGTATTGTGGTGATTAAACCACCCACCTTTCAACCAGGAAAGTATTGTGGTGATCAAACCACCCACATTTTAACCAGAGTATTGTGGTTATCAAACCACCCACCTTTTAACCAGAGTATTGTGGTGATCAAACCACCCACCTTTTAACCAGAGTATTGTTGTGATTAAACCACCCACCTTTTAACCAGAGTATTGTGGTGATCAAACCACCCACCTTTCAACCAGAGTATTGTGGTGATTAAACCACCCATATTTTAACCAGATTATTGTGGTGATTAAAACACTGATAGATTAATTATTAATGACTAATTGTTACACCCTGAAACTGTGTGGAATGTGTGAGTGTAGGACCAGTAAAGACTATGACATTCAGCAATGTGAGTAAGAGTTAGGCCAGACAAAGGACAAGGAGAACTGCCTACAGACAACTGAGAAACCAAGATAAAGAGGCCTCCCAATTTAGGGAGGATGCGATAACTGCACCTGGCCGAGCAAGGAGTAGGCTATGATAAGAAAGTGTGTATGTATGTGTGTGTGTATGCATGTGTGTGTGTGTGTGTATGTATGTGTGTGTGTATGCATGTGTGTATATGTGTGTTTGTGTGAACTGATGGTCAGGAGAGCAGTTTTAGAGTGGAAAACTACAGCCCGCCTACAGAGGGGAGGGATTTTTTTGAATGACGTATGAGTATAAAAGATGGACTCTGAAATTGTGATAGCAGAATTCTCAATGAATAAATATCTCTGACTATGCAGACCGGGACTCTGTCCGTTACTTAAATCCCAAAAGACTTACAACCTTTTGGGAGACGCACAGAGACAATGAAATAGTTTGTTAAATAATTCACATAACAAACACCCACCTTTTAACCAGAGTATTGTGGTGATCAAACCACCCACCCTTTAACCAGAGTATTGTGGTGATTAAACCACCCATCTTTTAACCAGAGTATTGTGGTGATTAAACCACCCACCTTTCTGCTGTTGGTGTCCTCCTTCAGGATACAGAAGAAACAGACAGTTTAAGTCTAATGCAAATGTGCATGGCCAGTGTCTCACACACACACACACACACACACACACACACACACACACACACACACACACACACACACACACACACACACACACACACACACACACACACACACACACACACACACACACACACACACACACACACACACACATATATCCACACACAAACATGTTACTACGAACAGTATACACAACAAGATCAAGTGTTCTGGGGAGACTGGTTAGGGGATATAAGAGATCTAGGATGGAGGGCTGGTCTGGGAAGCTGTCATAGATAAGAGATCTAGGATGGAGGGCTGGTCTGGGAAGCTGGCATAGATAAGAGATCTAGGATGGAGGGCTGGTCTGGAAGCTGTCATAGATAAGAGATCTAGGATGGAGGGCTGGTCTGGGAAGCTGTCATAGATAAGAGATCTAGGATAGAGGGCTGGTCTGGGAAGCTGTCATAGATAAGAGATCTAGGTTGGAGGGCTTTTCTGGGAAGCTGTCATTGATAAGAGATCTAGGATGGAGGGCTGGTCTGGGAAGCTGTCATTGATAAGAGATCTAGGATGGAGGGCTGGTCTGGGAAGCTGTCATAGATAAGAGATCTAGGATGGAGGGCTGGTCTGGGAAGCTGTCATAGATAAGAGATCTAGGATGGAGGGCTGGTCTGGGAAGCTGTCATAGATAAGAGATCTAGGATGGAGGGCTGGTCTGGGAAGCTGTCATAGATAAGAGATCTAGGATGGAGGGCTGGTCTGGGAAGCTGGCATAGATAAGAGATCTAGGATGGAGGGCTGGTCTGGGAAGCTGTCATAGATAAGAGATCAAGGATGGAGGGCTGGTCTGGGAAGCTGTCATTGATAAGAGATCTAGGATGGAGGGCTGGTCTGGGAAGCTGTCATTGATAAGATATCTAGGATGGAGGGCTGGTCTGGGAAGCTGTCATAGATAAGAGATCTAGGATGGAGGGCTGGTCTGGGAAGCTGTCATAGATAAGAGATCTAGGATGGAGGGCTGGTCTGGGAAGCTGTCATAGATAAGAGATCTAGGATGGAGGGCTGGTCTGGGAAGCTGTCATTGATAAGAGATCTAGGATGGAGGGCTGGTCTGGGAAGCTGTCATTGATAAGAGATCTAGGATGGAGGGCTGGTCTGGGAAGCTGTCATAGATAAGAGATCTAGGATGGAGGGCTGGTCTGGGAAACTGTCATAGATAAGAGATCTAGGATGGAGGGCTGGTCTGGGAAGCTGTCATAGATAAGAGATCTAGGATGGAGGGCTGGTCTGGGAAGCTGTCATAGATAAGAGATCTAGGATGGAGGGCTGGTCTGGGAAGCTCTCATTGATAAGAGATCTAGGATGGAGGGCTGGTCTGGGAAGCTGTCGTAGATAAGAGATCTAGGATGGAGGGCTGGTCTGGGAAGCTGTCATTGATAAGAGATCTAGGATGGAGGGCTGGTCTGGGAAGCTGTCATAGATAAGAGATCTAGGATGGAGGGCTGGTCTGGGAAGCTGTCATAGATAAGAGATCTAGGATGGAGGGCTGGTCTGGGAAGCTGTCATTGATAAGAGATCTAGGATGGAGGGCTGGTCTGGGAAGCTGTCATTGATAAGAGATCTAGGATGGAGGGCTGGTCTGGGAAGCTGGCATAGATAAGAGATCTAGGATGGAGGGCTGGTCTGGGAAGCTGTCATTGATAAGAGATCTAGGATGGAGGGCTGGTCTGGGAAGCTGTCATTGATAAGAGATCTAGGATGGAGGGCTGGTCTGGGAAGCTGTCATTGATAAGAGATCTAGGATGGAGGGCTGGTCTGGGAAGCTGTCATTGATAAGAGATCTAGGATGGAGGGCTGGTCTGGGAAGCTGTCATAGATAAGAGATCTAGGATGGAGGGCTGGTCTGGGAAGCTGTCATAGATAAGAGATCTAGGATGGAGGGCTGGTCTGGGAAGCTGTCATTGATAAGAGATCTAGGATGGAGGGCTGGTCTGGGAAGCTGTCATTGATAAGAGATCTAGGATGGGGGGCTGGTCTGGGAAGCTGTCATAGATAAGAGATCTAGGATGGAGGGCTGGTCTGGGAAGCTGTCATTGATAAGAGATCTAGGATGGGGGGCTGGTCTGGGAAGCTGTCATAGATAAGACATCTAGGATGGGGGGCTGGTCTGGGAAGCTGTCATAGATAAGACATCTAGGATGGAGGGCTGGTCTGGGAAGCTGTCATAGATAAGACATCTAGGATTGAGGGTTGTGTGAGGAGGGATGACCTATTGAACTAGATGATGTAGAGGGAGGGAGGGCTGTATTGAACTAGATGATGTAGAGGGAGGGAGGGCTGTATTGAACTAGATGATGAAGAGGGAGGGAGGGCTGTATTGAACTAGATGAAGAGGGAGGGAGGGAGGGCTGTATTGAACTAGATGATGTAGAGGGAGGGAGGGCTGTATTGAACTAGATGATGTAGAGGGAGGGAGGGCTGTATTGAACTAGATGAAGAGGGAGGGAGGGAGGGCTGTATTGAACTAGATGATGTAGAGGGAGGGAGGGCTGTATTGAACTAGATGATGTAGAGGGAGGGAGGGCTGTATTGAACTAGATGATGAAGAGGAAGGGAGGGCTGTATTGAACTAGATGATGTAGAGGGAGTGATAGATTAATTATTAATGACTAATCATTACACCCTGAAACTGTGTATAATGTGTTAGAAATGTGTGAGTGTAGGACCAGTAAAGGCTATGGCATTGAGCCACTATTTAGCAATGTGAGTAAGAGTTAGGCCAGACAACAAAGACAACTGAGAAACTAAGATAAAGAGGCCTCCCAATTTAGGGAGGGGAGAAACTGTTATGAAAACATGGTGCAGAATATTCTGAGAACGGCAATAACTGAGTAAAATAGGGAGTAGGATATGTGTGTGTGTGTGTGTATGTATGTGTGTATCTATGTGTGTGTGTGTGAACTGAAGGTCAGTAGAGCAGTTTTAGAGTGGAAAACTACAGCCCGCCTACAGAGGGGAGGGATTTCTTTTTGTATGACGTATGAGTATAAAAGATGGACTCTGAAATTGTGATGGCAGAATTCTCAATGAATAAATATCTCTGACTATGCAGACCGGGACTCTGGCCGTTACTTAAATCCCAAAAGACTTACAACCTTTTGGGAGACGCACAGAGACAATGAAATAGTTTGTTAAATAATTCACATAACAGGGAGTGAGGGCTGTATTGAACTAGATGATGAAGAGGGAGGGAGGGCTGTATTGAACTAGATGATGTAGAGGGAGGGAGGGCTGTATTGAACTAGATGATGAAGAGGGAGGGAGGGCTGTATTGAACTAGATGATGAAGAGGGAGGGAGGGCTGTATTGAACTAGATGATGTAGAGGGAGGGAGGGCTGTATTGAACTAGATGATGAAGAGGGAGGGAGGGCTGTATTGAACTAGATGATGTAGAGGGAGGGAGGGCTGTATTGAACTAGATGATGAAGAGGGAGGGAGGGCTGTATTGAACCAGATGATGAAGAGGGAGGGAGGGCTGTATTGAACCAGATGATGAAGAGGGAGGGAGGGCTGTATTGAACTAGATGATGAAGAGGGAGGGAGGGCTGTATTGAACTAGATGATGAAGAGGGAGGCCTGTATTGAACTAGAGGATGAAGAGGGAGGGAGGGCTGTATTGAACTAGATGATGAAGAGGGAGGGAGGGCTGTATTGAACTAGATGATGTAGAGGGAGGGAGGGCTGTATTGAACTAGATGATGAAGAGGGAGGGAGGGCTGTATTGAACTAGATGATGAAGAGGGAGGGAGGGCTGTATTGAACTAGATGATGAAGAGGGAGGGAGGGCTGTATTGAACTAGATGATGAAGAGGGAGGGAGGGCTGTATTGAACTAGATGATGAAGAGGGATGGAGGGCTGTATTGAACTAGATGATGAAGAGGGATGGAGGGCTGTATTGAACTAGATGATGAAGAGGGAGGGAGGGCTGTATTGAACTAGATGATATAGAGGGAGGGAGGGCTGTATTGAACTAGATGATGAAGAGGGAGGGAGGGCTGTATTGAACTAGATGATGAAGAGGGAGGGCTGTATTGAACTAGATGATGAAGACGGAGGGAGGGCTGTTTTGAACTAGATGATGAAGACGGAGGGAGGGCTGTATTGAACTAGATGATGTAGAGGGAGGGAGGGCTGTATTGAACTAGATGATGAAGAGGGAGGGAGGGCTGTATTGAACTAGATGATGAAGAGGGAGGGCTGTATTGAACTAGATGATGAAGACGGAGGGAGGGCTGTTTTGAACTAGATGATGAAGACGGAGGGAGGGCTGTATTGAACTAGATGATGAAGAGGGAGGGAGGGCTGTATTGAACTAGATGATGTAGAGGGAGGGAGGGCTGTATTGAACTAGATGATGAAGAGGGAGGGAGGGCTGTATTGAACTAGATGATGAAGAGGGAGGGAGGGCTGTATTGAACTAGATGATGTAGAGGGAGGGAGGGCTGTATTGAACTAGATGATGAAGAGGGAGGGAGGGCTGTATTGAACTAGATGATGAAGAGGGAGGGAGGGCTATATTGAACTAGATGATGAGGAGGGAGTGATAGATTAATTATTAATGACTAATTATTACACCCTGAAACTGTGTATAATGTGTTAGAAATGTGTGAGTGTAGGACCAGTAAAGGCTATGGCATTGAGCCACTATTTAGCAATGTGAGTAAGAGTTAGGCCAGACAACAAAGACAACTGAGAAACTAAGATAAAGAGGCCTCCCAATTTAGGGAGGGGAGAAACTGTTATGAAAACATGGTGCAGAATATTGTGAGAACGGCAATAACTGAGTAAAACAGGGAGTAGGATATGTGTGTGTGTGTGTGTATGTATGTGTGTATCTATGTGTGTGTGTGTGAACTGAAGGTCAGTAGAGCAGTTTTAGAGTGGAAAACTACAGCCCGCCTACAGAGGGGAGGGATTTCTTTTTGTATGACGTATGAGTATAAAAGATGGACTCTGAAATTGTGATGGCAGAATTCTCAATGAATAAATATCTCTGACTATGCAGACCGGGACTCTGGCCGTTACTTAAATCCCAAAAGACTTACAACCTTTTGGGAGACGCACAGAGACAATGAAATAGTTTGTTAAATAATTCACATAACAGGGAGGGAGGGCTGTATTGAACTAGATGATGAAGAGGGAGGGAGGGCTGTATTGAACTAGATGATGAAGAGGGAGGGCTGTATTGAACTAGATGATGAAGAGGGAGGGAGGGCTGTATTGAACTAGCTGATGAAGAGGGAGGGAGGGCTGTATTGAACTAGCTGATGAAGAGGAAGGGAGGGCTGTATTGAACTAGAGGATGTAGAGGGAGGGAGGGCTGTATTGAACTAGCTGATGAAGAGGAAGGGAGGGCTGTATTGAACTAGAGGATGTAGAGGGAGGGAGGGCTGTATTGAACTAGCTGATGAAGAGGAAGGGAGGGCTGTATTGAACTAGCTGATGAAGAGGGAGGGAGGGCTGTATTGAACTAGCTGATGAAGAGGAAGGGAGGGCTGTATTGAACTAGCTGATGAAGAGGGAGGGAGGGCTGTATTGAACTAGATGATGAAGAGGGAGGGAGGGCTGTATTGTACTAGATGATGAAGAGGGAGGGAGGGCTGTATTGAGCTAGATGATGAAGAGGGAGGGAGGGCTGTATTGAACTAGCTGATGAAGAGGAAGGGAGGGCTGTATTGAACTAGCTGATGAAGAGGGAGGGAGTGCTGTATTGAACTAGATGATGAAGAGGGAGGGAGGGCTGTATTGAACTAGCTGATGAAGAGGAAGGGAGGGCTGTATTGAACTAGCTGATGAAGAGGGAGGGAGGGCTGTATTGAACTAGATGATGAAGAGGGAGGGAGGGCTGTATTGAACTAGATGATGTAGAGGGAGGGAGGGCTGTATTGAACTAGATGATGAAGAGGGAGGGAGGGCTCTATTGAACTAGATGATGAAGAGGAAGGGAGGGCT
>NW_028156164.1:0-22500 GCF_964263955.1 Coregonus lavaretus | reverse complement strand
CGTAACACAACCTAAACACAACCGTAACACAACCTAAACACAACCTAAACACAACCTAAACACAACCTTAACACAACCTAAACACAACCTAAACACAACCTAAACACAACCTAAACACAACCTAAACACAACCTAAACACAACCTAAACACAACCGTAACACAACCTAAACACAACCTAAACACAACCTAAACACAACCTAAACACAACCGTAACACAACCTAAACATAACAAAGAAACAGTAACATAACTTCAGCACGACTGAAAACACAACTCTATTAATATATTACTGTCACTCTAAATACAAATCCACAACACAATCTCCAAACAGTGAGGGGGTTAGTTTATATGCACATCAATCAAGAGATTGGATATTGTGAAGACTGCAGAGGGATATACCACAGGCTATGAACACACACCAACACACACCACCACACACCACACCACATCACACCCACCACACACCACGCATACAACACACCACACATCACACAACACACACCACACCACACACCACACCACACCACATCACACAACACATACAACACACCACACACCACACCACACACAACACACAACACCACACCACCTCACACACCCCCACATCACACAACACATACAACACACCACATCACACAACACATACAACACACCACACACCACACCACACACAACACACAACACCACACCACCTCACACACCCCCACATCACACAACACATACAACACACCACATCACACACACACCACATCACACAACACACACCACACCACACCACCACACACCACATCACACACACACCACACCACACCACACCACACACACCACCACATCACACACAACATCACACACACACACCACACCACACAACACACCACATACAGTGGGTCCTTATTTACAAGTTGCATCATACTGCATCACAGCTTGCAGGATGCTGCGGTATGGTACAGCATGTTACAGTGCATGATGTCATAGTATTTTAATGTCAGCCATTGTTGCCGTTAATGCTCGTTGAAACCTGCAGAGGGCATCTTTGAGGGCGTCTTAATGAAGCTTGTTGGAGCTTGCTTCCTTTTCCAAATAATGTCTTTATAGGTTTTTCAGAGCGCCAGAATGTGTTGCCTGCTGTCTGTCTCAGGTCCTGAGCTACAGGCAGTTAGATTTGGTTATGTCATTTTAGGCAAATTTTTAAAAAAAAGGGTCCGATCCTTAACATAAACCTGTTTTTATTACAGTTTTTCTCAATTGTTTACACACAAATGCTGGTACTTGAGACACAATGACCACAACATGTAATCATGCACCAACCCCCTGAACCAATTCTGCTAAACTACAAGCACAATTCCTGCTTTACACTCAAATTGCAGTTCTACAACACACTTTTTTCAAAACACTACACACAAATCTTTGCATTTGGCACAATTTTCATGCAGAAAATCTCTTGTTTTCACAATGAACACACTGCCATTCAAATATGCACACTGACTCATCACATGGGCAAACACCCGTCACACAGTTTTACAATTAGCAATCAGAGCTTTAGCATAAAAGGGAAACAGGTGAGCTCTTCTGTTTTGGAGCAATGGATGCCAACATTGGAAACAGAGGCAGAGCCAGAGGAGTGAGAGTAAGAGGACGAGGACGAGGACGAGGAAGGCCAAGGACCGTAATCTCTGATGAGATCCGAGCCACTTTGGTTGATCATGTGGTCAACCATGGTCTAACAATGAGGGAGGCTGGGCAAAGAGTACAGCCAAATTTGAGCAGGTACACTGTAGCATCCATCATCCGGACATTCCGAAATGAGAATAGGTAAGAAATCTACTCTCACTAGAAATTTGCAGTACTGCATATCAATACAGTACTCGATGAGTACAGTAGTACAGTATTGCCTGTGGACTGTTCTGTAGGACTGTAAAAATAATGTATTTGGGAAATGTATTTCTACTTTGTATTTACAGTATTTTACTATTTGTTTGGCAGAACTGAAAGATTACCAATACAAGGTGGTCGGGAACATGTTCTGTCTCCTGAACAGGAAACTGAAATCATGAACATGGTCCTAGAAAATAACGCCATAACATTACGGCAAATACAAAGAAAAATAATAGAAAACAATGAGATATTTCAAAATATTGATAGGGTAAGCTTATCAACACTGGACCTTGTCTTGCGCAGAAATAATCTCAGGATGAAGCAGGTCTACAGGGTGCCATTTGAACGCAATTCAGAAAGAGTCAAAGAATTGCGATATAACTATGTGCAAGTGAGTCCTATACAATCCCACAATTGATGCATACTCTCAACACTGTATAAATTATACATATTTCAGTATTGTAATCATAATGATTGTGCTTCACAATAGTGACCACTCCATGTCAATTTCTGATATTGTCATGTGTGTTTCAGAGAGTCCTTGAGCTAGAGGTGGCTGCAGTGGAGCACCAGTTCATCTTCATTGATGAGGTTGGATTCAACCTCACAAAAAGACGAAAGAGGGGAAGGAATATCATCGGCCAGCGTGCCATTGTTCAAGTCCCTGGCCAGCGCGGAGGGAACATCACAATGTGTGCAGCGATTACCCACCACGGCGTCATCCATCACCATGCTACCCTTGGCCCCTACAACACCACCCATCTGATCACATTCCTGGACACCCTACACAACACACTCATTCCACCAGATCAGGTAGATGGCCCAGAGCAGCTCAGGTACGTTGTCATTTGGGACAACGTAAGTTTCCACAGGGCTGCTCTGGTTCGTAACTGGTTCACTGCCCACCCACGCTTTTTAGTTGTTTATCTCCCTCCATATTCTCCATTCCTCAATCCTATTGAGGAATTTTTTTCTGCCTGGAGATGGAAAGTGTATGACCGAAATCCACAAACGCGTATACCTCTTCTCCAAGCTATGGAAGACGCATGTGGAGATATAGCAGCTGATG
Source organism: Coregonus lavaretus (assembly GCF_964263955.1). Taxonomy (NCBI): domain Eukaryota; kingdom Metazoa; phylum Chordata; class Actinopteri; order Salmoniformes; family Salmonidae; genus Coregonus; species Coregonus lavaretus. Next base: position 19,557 of record NW_028156164.1, on the reverse strand, counting down.
CTTTTCATGGCTGGAATCGCCATGCTAGGCGATATTTCCCCCCAAAACATTGCTTGTGATGTGGATGAGGTGCTGTGGCCAGACCGCAACAGAAGAGAGGAGGCAGCATAGTTTTTTTTTTTTTACTGTAACTGTATACATTAAATTCTTCTGTTTTGTATGTAGACCACTGTATGTGCAACTTTGTGTTGGTTGGGAATGGGATGTACACTGTGTGCATTGTTTTTGTGGGAAAAATGAAATATATTTGTTACCGTGTATTTGTGTGTGAGTATAAAAACAATATTCTCAAATATTTTACAACACACTTATGTATGTACTGTCTGTAGTAATGGCAACACTGAACCAAAAAAAGGCCTAAGTCATTATGATGAATGGAGAAGAAGTGTTTTCCATTCATCATAGTGTTTTACATTGAGCACATCAGTGTTCAACTGGTTCTCAAGGTGTAGGGCAGAGACACAGACACGCCGATTAGGTCATTGTTGGGAGTAACCATTTGTAAACAGACCTATCTGGTATTAACCAAACAGTAATTGACAAAATATGAATTTGTTTGATCCTCAAGTGCAGTCTGTCTATACGACCGTTACCTTTTCCCCAATCTAATGTTAAAATCTCCCAATATCTACCATTATCACACTAGTATTCACCAGAGCCATTAATACAGTCAGGGACTCAAACCAGCAAACTTTTGGTTACTGGCCCAACACTATCAACTGCTAGGCGACCTTCCGTCCCCGCAATGATAATATTTATTATCTACTACAGGGCTCTCAGGGTGGCAGGTCGCCTAGCAGTTGAGAGCGTTGGGCCAGTAACCAAAAGGTCGCTGGTTGGAATACCCGAGCCGACTAGGTAATAAATATGTTGATGTGCCCTTGAGAAAGGCACTTAACCCTAATTGCTCCATTCTGTAAGTTCCTGGAGAGCTACCTTCCTGTAGGTTTTCGCTCCAACCCCAGTTGTAACTTACCTGATTCAGTTTATCAACCAGCTAATTATTATAATCAGGTGCGCTAGATTAGGATTGGAGTGAAAACCTACAGGATGGTAGCTCTCCAGGAACAGGGTGTATATCTACTATTATATATACTATTATCCGACTAGCATCCAGCTATACCTCACTGTTATCTCCAATGCTAATATCTACTATTATCCGACTAGCATCCAGCTATCCCTCACTGTTATCTCCAATGCTAATATCTACTATTATCCCACTAGCATCCAGCTATCCCTCACTGTTATTTCCAATGCTAATATCTACTATTATCCCACTAGCATCCAGCTATCCCTCACTGTTATCTCCAATGCTAATATCTACTATTATCCCACTAGCATCCAGCTATCCCTCACTGTTATTTCCAATGCTAATATCTACTATTATCCCACTAGCATCCAGCTATCCCTCACTGTTATTTCCAATGCTAATATCTACTATTATCCCACTAGCGTGCAGCTATCCCTCACTGTTATCTCCAATTCTAATTTCTACTATTTTCCCACTAGCATCCAGCTATCCCTCACTGTTATCTCCAATGCTAATATCTAATATTATCCCACTAGCATCCAGCTATCCCTCACTGTTATTTCCAATGCTAATATCTACTATTATCCCACTAGCATCCAGCTATCCCTCACTGTTATTTCCAATGCTAATATCTACTATTATCCCACTAGCGTGCAGCTATCCCTCACTGTTATCTCCAATTCTAATATCTACTATTATCCCACTAGCATCCAGCTATCCCTCACTGTTATCTCCAATGCTAATATCTAATATTATCCCACTAGCATCCAGCTATCCCTCACTGTTATCTCCAATGTTAATATCTACTATTTTCCCACTAGCATCCAGCTATCCCTCACTGTTATTTCCAATGCTAATATCTACTATTGCCCCACTAGTGTCCAGCTATCCCTCACTGTTATCTCAAATTTTAATATCTAATATTATCCCACTAGCATCCAGCTATCCCTCACTGTTATCTCCAATGCTAATATCTACTATTATCCCACTAGAATCCAGCTATCCCTCACTGTTATCTCCAATGCTAATATCTACTATTACCCCACTAGCGTCCAGCTATCCCTCACTGTTATCTCCAATGCTAATATCTACTATTATCCCACTAGCGTCCAGCTATCCCTCACTGTTATCTCCAATGCTAATATCTACTATTATCCCACTAGCATCCAGCTATCCTACACTTTTATCTCCAATGCTAATATCTAATAGTATCCCATTAGCATCCAGCTATCCCACACTGTTATCTCCAATGCTAATATCTACTATTACCCCACTATCTCCAATGCTAATATCTACTATTACCCCACTATCTCCAATGCTAATATCTACTATTGCCCCACTAGTGTCCAGCTATCCCTTACTGTTATCTCCAATGTTAATATCTACTATTATCCCACTAGCATCCAGCTATCCCTTACTGTTATCTCCAATGTTAATATCTACTATTATCCCACTAGCGTCCAGCTATCCCTTACTGTTATCTCCAATGTTAATATCTACTATTATCCCACTAGCATCCAGCTATCCCTTACTGTTATCTCCAATGCTAATATCTACTATTTATCAACACTCTCTTCCTTTTCCTTTTCTCTAATCTGAATAAAGTCTAATGACTTCAGATGTTTGTCATCGCCCAGCGAGGAGATAAGATGAACCCATTCCACCAGCCCACCCCCCCCCTGTGGAGACAGATCCAACATTCTGACACGCTCTCACATTCAATTATCTGCTGGCTCCCTGCTAGTCACTAGTCTATTAACATCTCACTCTAGAGGAAGGAGGAAAGACGTTACACCGAGGAGCTGTTGTAAATCTGTTAAGTGGCTTGTGGAACTCTGTGAGCTCTGTGAGAGTAGTTTGATTAGGCCATTTGATTGCTGCCACTAACGGCATTAACTGGAGGGGAGACAGTAGTTTGTGTGTGTGTGTGTGGGGGGGGGGGGGGGGGGGGGGGGTTTGGGTGGTTACATGGATGCAGTGGGATTTTAAAGGAACCGGTATACAGAGAGACATCTTTACCTAGAACCCTCCTCACCTCAGACTGAGGACGGGATAGATACCATAACAGCACCCACCCGTAGTCTGCGCTCCAGCAGGTATGTCTCACTGGTCATCCCCAAAGCCAACACCTCCTTTGGCCGCCATTCCTTCCAGTTCTCTGCTGCCAATGACTGGAACGAACTGCAAAAATCTCTGAAGCGGGAGACTCTTATCTCCCTCACTAACTTTAAGCGTCAGTTGTCAGAGCAGCTTACCGATCACTGCACCTGTACACAGCCTTTCTGAAATTAGCCCACCCAACTACCTCATCCCCATATTGTTATTTATTTTGCTCATTTGCACCCCAGTATCTCTATTTGCACATTATCTTTTGCACATCTATCATTCCAGTGTTATACGAAATTGTAACTATTTTGCACTATGGCCTATTTATTGCCTTACCTCCATAACTTACTACATTCGCACACACTGTAGAGTGGGGAAAAAATATATTTAGTCAGCCACCAATTGTGCTAGTTCTCCCACTTAAAAAGATGAGAGAGGCCTGTAATTTTCATCATGGGTACACGTCAACTATGACAGACAAAATGAGAAAAAAAATCCAGAAAATCACATTGTAGGATTTTTTATGAATTTATTTGCAAATTATGGTGGAAAATAAGTATTTGCTCAATAACAAAAGTTTGTCAATACTTTGTTATATACCCTTTGTTGGCAATGACACATGTCAAACGTTTTCTGTAAGTCTTCACAAGGTTTTCACACACTGTTGCTGGTATTTTGGCCCATTCCTCCATGCAGATCTCCTCTAGAGCAGTGATGTTTTGGGGCTGTCGCTGGGCAACACGGACTTTCAACTCCCTCCAAAGATTTTCTATGGGGTTGAGATCTGGAGACTGGCTAGGCCACTCCAGGACCTTGAAATGCTTCTTACGAAGCCACTCCTTCGTTGCCCGGGCGGTGTGTTTGGGATCATTGTCATGCTGAAAGACCCAGCCACGTTTCATCTTCAATGCCCTTGCTGATGGAAGGAGGTTTTCACTCAAAATCTCACGATACATGGCCCCATTCATTCTTTCCTTTACACGGATCAGTCGTCCTGGTCCCTTTGCAGAAAAACAGCCCCAAAGCATGATGTTTCCACCCTCATGCTTCACAGTAGGTATGGTGTTCTTTGGATGCAACTCAGCATTCTTTGTCCTCCAAACACGACGAGTTGAGTTTTTATCAAAAAGTTCTATTTTGGTTTCATCTGACCATATGACATTCTCCCAATCCTCTTCTGGATCATCCAAATGCACTCTAGCAAACTTCAGACGGGCCTGGACATGTGCTGGCTTAAGCAGGGGGACACGTCTGGAAATGCAGGATTTGAGTCCCTGGCGGCGTAGTGTGTTACTGATGGTAGGCTTTGTTACTTTGGTCCCAGCTCTCTGCAGGTCATTCACTAGGTCCCTCCGTGTGGTTCTGGGATTTTTGCTCACCGTTCTTGTGATCATTTTGACCCCACGGGGTGAGATCTTGCGTGGAGCCCCAGATCGAGGGAGATTATCAGTGGTCTTGTATGTCTTCTATTTCCTAATAATTGCTCCCACAGTTGATTTCTGTCCAAAAATTATGCAGAAAAATTAATCCATGCATTTGTTACTTCTAGGTTAGACTACTGCAATGCTCTATTTTCCGGCTACCCGGATAAAGCACTAAATAAACTTCAGTTAGTGCTAAATACGGCTGCTAGAATCCTGACTAGAACCAAGAAATTTGATCATATTACTCCAGTGCTAGCTTCCCTACACTGGCTTCCTGTTAAGGCAAGGGCTGATTTCAAGGTTTTACTGTTAACCTATAAAGCGTTACATGGGCTTGCTCCTACCTATCTTTCCGAGTTGGTCCTGCCGTACATACCAATACGTACGCTACGGTCACAAGACGCAGGCCTCCTAATTGTCCCTAGAATTTCTAAGCAAACAGCGGGAGGCAGGGCTTTCTCCTATAGATCGCCATTTTTATGGAACAGTCTGCCTACCCATGTGAGAGACGCAGACTCGGTCTCAACCTTTAAGTCTTTACTGAAGACTTATCTCTTCAGTAGGTCATATGATTGAGTGTAGTCTGGCCCAGGAGTGTGAAGGTGAACGGAAAGGCTGGAGCAACGAACAGCCCTTGCTGTCTCTGCCGGGCCGGTTCCCCTCTCCACTGGGGTTCTCTGCCTCTAACCCTGTTGCAGGGGCTGAGTCACTGGCTTGCTGGTGCTCTTTCATGCCGTCCCTGGGAGGGGTGCGTCACTTGAGTGGGTTGAGTTAATGACGTGATCTTCCTGTCTGGGTTGGCGCCCCCCCCCTTGGTTTGTGCTGTGGTGGAGACCTCTGTGGGCTATACTCGGCCTTGTCTCAGGATTGTAAGTTGGTGGTTGGGGATATCCCTCTAGTGGTGCGGGGGCTGTGCTTTGGCGGAGTGGGTGGGGTTATATCCTTCCTGTTTGGCCCTGTCCGGGGGTTTCTTCGGATGGGGCCACAGTGTCTCCGGACCGCTCCTGTCTCAGCCTCCAGTATTTATGCTGCAGTAGTTTATGTGTCGGGGGGCTGGGGTTAGTTGGTTATACCTGGAGTACTTCTCCTGTCTTATCCAGTGTCCTGTGTGAATTTAAGTATGCTCTCTCTAATTCTCTCGTTCTCTCTTTCTCTCTGAGAACCTGAGCCCTAGGACCATACGTCAGGACTACCGGGCATGATGACACCTTGCTGTCCCCAGTCCGCCTGGCCTTGCTGCTATTCCAGTTTCAACTGTTCTGCCTGCGGCTACGAAACCCCTACCTGTCCCAGACCTGCTGTTTTCAACTCTTAATGATCGGCTATGAAAAGCCAACTGAGAGACCTGAGCCCTAGGACCATACGTCGGGACTACCGGCCGTGGTGACTCCTTGCTGTCCCCAGTCCGCCTGGCCTTGCTGCTATTCCAGTTTCAACTGTTCTGCCTGCGGTTATGGAACCCCTACCTGTCCCAGACCTGCTGTTTTCAACTCTTAATGATCGGCTATGAAAAGCCAACTGAGATTTATTCCTGATTATTATTTGACCATGCTTGTCACTTATGAACATTTTTGAACATCTTGGCATGGTTCTGTTATAATCTCCACCCGGCACAGCCAGAAGAGGACTGGCCACCCCTCATAGCCTGGTTCCTCTCTAGGTTTCTTCCTAGGTTTTGCCTTTCTAGGGAGTTTTTCCTAGCCACCGTGCTTCTACACCTGCATTACTAGCTGTTTGGGGTTTTAGGCTGGGTTTCTGTACAGCACTTCGAGATATTAGCTGATGTAAGAAGGGCTATATAAAATAAAATTGATTGATTGATTGATTTCTTCAAACCAAGCTGCTTACCTATTGCAGATTCAGTCTTCCCAGCCTGGTGCAGGTCTACAATTTTGTTTCTGGTGTCCTTTGACAGCTCTTTGGTCTTGGCCATAGTGGAGTTTGGAGTGTGACTGTTTGAGGTTGTGGACAGGTGTCTTTTATACTGATAACAAGTTCAAACAGGTGCCATTAATACAGGTAACGAGTGGAGGACAGAGGAGCCTCTTAAAGAAGAAGTTACAGGTCTGTGAGAGCCAGAAATCTTGCTTGTTTGTAGGTGACCAAATACTTATTTTCCACCATAATTTGCAAATAAATTCATAAAAAATCCTACAATGTGATTTTCTGGAAAAAAAAATCTCAATTTGACTGTCATAGTTGACGTGTACCTATGATGAAAATGACAGGCCTCTCTCATCTTTTTAAGTGGGAGAACTTGCACAATTGGTGGCTGACTAAATACTTTTTTCCCCCACTGTATATATATTTTCTGTTGTATTTTTGACTTATTTTGTTTACCCCATATGTAACTATTTTTATCGCACTGCTTTGCTTTATCTTGGCCAGGTCGCAGTTGTAAATGAGAACTTGTTCTGAACTGGCTTACCTGCTTAAATAAAGGTAAAAAAAAAGAATAGAAGGGAGGTCAAAATGAAGAGATGAAAACCATCCCCATGACCCATATGGTTATATAGCAGCTTGTTCACACTATATACACTACCGTTCAAAAGATTGGGGTCACTTAGAAATGTCCTTGTTTTCGAAAGAAAAGCAATTTCTTTGTCAATTAAAATAACATCAAATTGATCAGAAATACAGTGTAGACATTGTTAATGTTGTAAATGGCTATTGTAGCTGGAAACGGCTGATCTTTAATGGAATATCTACATAGGCGTACAGAGGCCCATTATCAGCAACCATCAGTCCTGTGTTCCAATGGCACGTTGTGTTTGCTAATCCAAGTTTATCATTTTAAAAGGCTAATTGATAATTAGAAAACCCTTTTGCAATTATGTTAGCACAGCTGGAAACTGTTGTGCTGATTAAAGAAGCAATAAAACTGGCCTTCTTGAGACTAGTTGAGTATATGGAGCATCAAATCAAATCACATTTTATTGGCCACATGCGCCGAATACATCAGGTGTAGACATTACCGTGAAATGCTTACTTACAGCCCTTAACCAACAATGCATTTATTGTTTAATAAAAAAGTAACATAAAACAACAACAACAAATAAGTGTTGATTAAAAAAAGAGCAGAAGTCAAATAAAATAACAGTAGGAAGGCTATATACAGGGGGGTACCGGTGCAGAGTCAATGTGCGGGGGCACCAGCTAGTTGAGGTAGTTGAGGTAATATGTACATGTGGGTAGAGTTAAAGTGACTATGCATAAATAATTAACAGAGTAGCAGCAGCGTAAAAAGATGGGGAGGGGGAGTCTTTGACAATTTTGAGGGCCTTCCTCTGACACTGCCTGGTATAGAGGTCCTGGATGGCAGGAAGCTTGGCCCCAGTGATGTACTGGGCCGTACGCACTACCCTCTCTAGTGCCTTGCGGTCGGAGGCCGAGCAGTTGCCATACCAGGCGGTGATGCAACCAGTCAGGATGCTCTCGATGGTGCAGCTGTAGAATATTTTGAGGATCTGAGGACCCATGCAAAATCTTTTCAGTCTCCTGAGGGTGAATAGGCTTTGTCGTGCCCTCTTCACGACTGTCTTGGTGTGTTTGGACCATGATAGTTCGTTGGTGATGCCCCTTCGATGAGAATGGGGGCGTGCTCAGTCCTCTTTTTTTTCCTGTAATCCACAATCATCTCCTTTGTCTTGGTCACGTTGAGGGAGAGGTTGTTATCCTGGCACCACACGGCCAGGTCTCTGACCTCCTCTGACCTCCTCCCTATAGGATGTCTCATCGTTGTCGGTGATCAGGCCTACCACTGTTGTGTCGTCGGCAAACTTAATGATGGTGTTGGAGTCATGCCTGGCCGTGCAGTCATGGGTGAACAGGGAGAACAGGAGGGGACTTAGCATGCACCCCTGAGGGACCCCCGTGTTGAGGATCAGTGTGGCAGATGTGTTGATACTCTACCTCAGGCGAGCAAAACCTAGAGACTTCCTTAGTATTTGATTTTGTGCACCAGCTGTTGTTTACAAATATACACAGACCGCCACCCCTTGTCTTACCGGAGTCAGCCTTTCTATCCTGCCGATGTAGCGTATAGCCCGCTAGCTGTATGTTGTCCATGTCGTCGTTCAGTCACGACTCGGTGAAACATAAGATATTACAGTTTTTAATGTCCCGTTGGTAGGATAACCGTAATCTTAGGTCATCATTCTTCTGAAACTTGTCAATCTATTCTTGTTCTGAGAAATTAAGGCTATTCCATGCGAGAAATTGCCAAGAAACTGAAGATCTCATACAACGCTGTGTACTATTCCCTTCACAGAACAGCGCAAACTGTCTCTAACCAGAATAGAAAGAGGAGTGGGAGGCCCCGGTGCACAACTGAGCAAGAGGATAAATACATTAGAGTGTCTAGTTTGAGAAACAGACGCCTCACAGGTCTTCAACTGGCAGCTTCATTAAATAGTACCCGCAAAACACCAGTCTCAACGTCAACTGTGAAGAGGCGACTCCGGGATGCTGACCTTCTAGGCAGAGTTACAAAGAAAAAGTCCAGTGTCTGTGTTCTTTTGCCCATCTTAATCTTTTATTTTTATTGCCCAGTCTGAGATATGGCTTTTTCTTTGCAACTCTGAAGGTCAGAGTCGCCTCTTCACTGTTGACGTTGAGACTGGTGTTTTGTGGGTACTATTTAATGAAGCTGCCAGCGTCAGTTGTGCACCGCGGCCTCCCACTCCTCTTTCTATTCTGGTTAGAGCCAGTTTGCGCATTGAGACAATTGAGATATGGATTGTGTATGTGTGCCGTTCAGAGGGTGAATGGGCAAGACAAAAGATTGAAGTGCCTTTGAACAGGGTATAGTAGTAGATGCCAGGCACACCGGTTTGATTTAGTCAGGAACTGCAACGCTGCTGGGTTTTTCACGCTCAACAGTTTCCCGTGTGTATCAAGAGAGGGGGGGGGTGCAACTCAATATTAGGAAGGTGTTCTTAATGTTTTGTAAACTTTGTATATACAGTGATTATACTAGACACCCAGGGACAGTCTGTAAGATATAACCAGAGGGGGAGGAGAGAGAGGCTCTAGACACCTTGGACCCAGGTAAGATATAACCTTTGACCTACCATACACTCCTCTGCAGTGAGGTGGAGAGACACACACTTGGTGGTTAGTCTTTATAGGCTTCAATATGCACTGATCCACGCTTGTACACACTCACACAGTTGAGTTGCCCACACCAGCACAATATGTGATGTGAAATGCGTGTCTGAAAGTGTTGATCCTTACCTGTTTAGCCCCCATGCACTCAAACATCTTCTCCAACAAGACCCGCATCTGTTGTATGTTATTCATCAACACACAGGGCTGGGAGAGAGGGAGAGAGAAATAGAGAGAGAGAGAGAGAGAGAGAGAGAGAGAGAGAGAGAGAGAGAGAGAGAGAGAGAGAGAGAGAGAGAGAGAGAGAGAGAGAGAGAGAGAGAGAGAGAGAGAGAGAGAGAGAGAGAGAGAGAGAGAGAGAGAGAGAGAGCGAGAGCGAGAGAGTGTGTGAGAGAGAGACAGAGATAAGAGAGAGAAAAGAGAGAGAGAGCAAAATAAAGTGTGTGTGGGAGGATAGAGTTTCAGAGAGAAACAGGGAGAAGGAGAGAGAAGGAGAGAGGAGAGAGAAGGAGAGAGAAGGAGAGAGAAGGAGAGAGGAGAGAGAAGGAGAGAGAAGGAGAGAGAAGGAGAAGAGGAAAACAGAACAGCAAGTTAGAGAAACAGATGTTTTAAGATCTAAAGAAAATACAGTAGATAAACTGTAAAGAGCACTTCAGAAATAAGCTTAGTGAGTGAGCTTATACAGCATCAGGTCCTATAGAAGTCTTTTGAACACTACTCACCATCTTCTCCTTCTGGCAGTAGGAGGGTGTGTGTGTGTGCGAGTGTATGTGTGTGTGTGTGTGTGTGTGTCTGTGTGTGTGTGTGTGTGTGTGTGTGTGTGTGTGTGTGTGTGAGTGTTTGTGTGTGTGAACACTACTCACCATCTTCTCCTTCTGGCAGTAGGAGGGTGTGTGTGTGCGAGTGTGTTTGTGTGTGTGTGTGTGTGTGTGTGTGTGTGTGTGTGTGTGTGTGAGTGAACACTACTCACCATCTTCTCCTTCTGGCAGTAGGAGGGGAACTCCTTGGACAGGACAACACAGTACTGCATCAGCACGTTGTTGATGGTCTGGAGACAGAGAGATGTCCACACTGTTAGAAACCTCCTCAGTTCATAATGTTCTACAGCACCTGATAATCACTGGCCAACACTAGCTACATCAAACCCATTCTATTTCCATTTGTTGAGTATTTTCCGTACTAAACCCTTATCTCAATTCAGGAAGATTTATCTGACAGACCGAGAGAACAGGTTTCGACTACAATGAGTCTACAATTCACACTGTGAAATAGTTTTTCTGTAACTGGAATGGCTAGGTGTATATCAAAACCACACCATATTCAGTGAAAATACACTGTGGACAAAACATAAAGAACACCTTACTAATATTGAGTTGCACCCCCTTTTGCCCTCAGAACAGCCTCAATTCATCGTGGTCATGGACTCTACAAGGTGTCGAAAGCGTTGACTCCAATGTTTCCTGCAGTTGTGTCAAGTTGACTGGATGTCCTTTGGGTGGTGGACCATTCTTGATACACACAGGAAACTGTTGAGTGTGAAAAACCCTGAAGCGTTACAGTTCTTGACACAAACCGGTGCACCTGGCACCTACTACCACACCCTGTTCAAAGGCACTTCAATCTTTTGTCTTGCCCATTCACGCTCTGAATGTCATACATACATAATCCATATCTCAATTGTCTCAAGGCTTAAAAAAATCTCCTCCGCCTTCATCTACACTGACTGAAGTGGATTTAACAAGTGACATCAATAAGGGATCATAGCTTTCACCTGGATTCATCTGGTCAGTCTATGTCTATGTGAAAGAGTTTCTCTTCTCTCTGTGAAAGAGTTTCTCTTCTCTCTGTGAAATAGTTTTCCCTTCTCTCTGTGAAAGAGTTTCCCTTCTCTCTGTGAAAGAGTTTCCCTTCTCTCTGTGAAAGAGTTTCTCTTCTCTCTGTGAAAGAGTTTCCCTTCTCTCTGTGAAAGAGTTTCCCTTCGCTGAGTCAGCCCTGAAACAGAGCCAGATGATGTTGCCCTCCCCCTCCAACCCCCTCCCTCTCCTCCATCCTTATGCATAAAACAACAGCAGCTCCTTCCTGTATTAACTCTGTTTGTTTTCCCCCTCTCGCCTCAGAAGTCTAATTTGTCAGAGTCATTAACTACAGCCCTCTGGGCTAGAGAGCAAGGGGAGGGGGGGGGGGGGGGGGGGGGTGGTAGAACCAAAGAGGGAGAGAGAGAGGGAGAGAGAGAGACAGCTCAGAGCGATGGCTTGCATCACCCACTCCTTACTTAATGAGTTTGCATCGACCTCCTATCACACACTGTTGTCAGCCGCCACTGGCTTTCCATCCTGCAGGCTTATTACGACACGCCAACTCTATCCCAAGTTCACGGCATTAAAGTAAATAATACTAAACATTAATAGAAACAGTGACCATGCATAAGGCTTTTAAAAGTCATACGTTTTCAGATTGCTGTGAAGTATCTATAATGATAATAGCGTGTCATCTCTCTCTGCCTCATCCATTTTACTTTTTTGACATTTTAGTCATTTTAGCAGACGCTCTTATCCAGAGCGACTTACAGTTATTGAGTGCATACATTTTCATACTGGCCCCCCGTGGGAATCGAACCCACAACCCTGGCGTTGCAAGCGCCATGCTCTACCAACTGAGCTACACTGCATCAAAGTGTTCCTGTTCATCTTGTTGTTAACGATGTTGACGATGTGTTTTATTATGTTGTTTGTTGTTGTCTGTTGGGAACAAATAAAGTTGGTTGGAATTGAATCACGCTGAAATTGATATATTCAACTCTTTATGAGTTAGTGAGTGAGATAGTTAGAGAATGAGAAACCAGGTGAAGGAATGAACGTAAGTGAGCGCGCGCGTGTGTGTTTGTGTTACCTTGGCGAAGCGTCTGTTGTAGTGGGCCTGGACATTGGGGTCTGGACAGTCTAGTTTCTTGATGATCTCAAAGCTCTGGTTGAGCTGGGTGAAGATGTCCACTACTGAACTGGAGAACAGAGCATGCTCCGACATCTGCTGGAACTACAGCAGGAGGATGGAAAAAGAGAGAGGTCAGAGGTCATGGTTAAAAGGTCAGCTAGGTAGTATTAGGCTGTGTCCCAATTCTTCACCCTTTTCTAGAATTTCTGCAATGCAAACATAGGATAGGTGTTGGCTGGAGGGTGTGGAGGTCCCTCACCCCTTCCCTCTTGTCTCTCTCTAGAGCTCCATGCATAAACTCCATGGACACATCCTCGTTCTCACCCAGCCACTGAAGGACAAACTGCAAAAACCACCTGGAGAGAGAGAGAGGGAGGAAAGAAGAGGGAGAGAGAGAAGGAGGAGGAGGAGGAGGGGGGGACAGAGTAAAACAGAAAGAGCGGGAGAGAGAGAGCGAGAAACAGAGCCAGACAGAAAGGGAAAGTTAAATCCATGCACAATTAAAGGAAGATATTCTGTGAGAATGTGATACAGAAGCCTTATGCATGGTCACAAGGACTTTTGTGAGTGTATTGTTAATTTTTTTGGGGTTTATTATATATTTCACTTGCTTTGGCAATGTAAACATGTTTCCCATGCCAATGCAGCCCCTTAAATTGAAATTGAAATGAGAGAGAGAGAGAGAGAGAGAGAGAGAGAGAGAGAGACTTTTTGACTTTCTTTAATGATACATCCTCATTTCATTTAAAACCTCAATATCCCCTATGCTGCATACTCACCTTGCCCTCTACCCCACGATACAAAACAACACCACACATCACAATAACCAAAACCTCACCACCGTATGTCCAACCCATCTTCCCCAGCTGTACAGACACCCCATCCCCGACACACCATATCTCCTGAAACATCTCCACACTGTTTATCATTTTATAGAACTCAAATTCCACCCTAAGGCGCGCAGAGACCATCCCATTAAATAAGAGAGGTCACCCGCCTCTCCGACAGCCGTAGACAATGCATACCCTTGGCTTCACCGCTCTGTCTTTCCAAACCAAAGAAGAAGGAGCTGGGAGCATCCATCTCCTTGAGCATGGAGAACCTAGCTCTTACAAGTGCTCCCTTTGCTTTAACCTGGAAAAAACTGCCCAGGTCCCTACGTAGTTCAGCTAAGTTAGCCTGGAGGCCTACATTGCCTTGCCTCACCAGCTCTACCTCCATCTCACTAATACTACGCTCGAGTTCCACCAATACTCTCCTAGCCTCTGAGGATGAGAGAGCTGTATACTGTTGACAGAAAAGCCGAATTTGGACTTTTCCCACATCCCACCATTGACTCAGAGACTCTTACTCCTCTCTTCGCTGCCCTCACCTTTCCCAAAAAGTCTGAAAACCTGAGCAGAAGGTGGCATCTCGTAAGAACTCTACATTAAACTTCCAATGGGATGCCTGCCGAGGCCTTGGTGAAATAGACAGCCAAGCCATGGTTATGTGGTGATCTGAAAAACCCACCGGTAGAATGGTTGCGCCCAACAGCCTATTGCTCTGATTCCTGGACATGTACAATCGATCGAGTCGGGCTGCACTCACCCTAGCCCTAAAGACCTTCACCCATGTATACTGTCTTGTGTTGGGATGTCTAGTTCTCCAAACATCCACTAGGTCAAACTGATTAATGATGTCCCTTAACATCCCCACTGAGCCTGAATGAAGCTCCTCCCCATTTCTGTCTTTCGTAAAATCCATCGTACAGTTCCAGTCCCCGCCGACCACCAGCGTCTCCTCAGTTCCTGTCTAAGACACCCAAACATAAGCCCCCTCTCCCTCCCTATGTTAGGCGCATATATATTTATAAGGACAAAACCCCTGTTATTAATTTCTGCTTTTACTACAACCAGTCTACCCCTACACACCTCCTTTGAGGAGCAAATTTTTACGGCCAGACCCGGTGCAAAAAAGACTGCCACCCCTGCACTAACATTTGTTCCATGGCTCAGCACACTTGCCCCTTTCCACCAGAGCCCCCAATTGACTTCATTCCCCACATCACTATGCGTCTCCTGCAGAAACAACCCCTGTATTTTTGTTTGTTTTACATATTCACCCAACAGACTCCTCTTTCCCGCATCTCTGGCACCATTTATATTAAGCGAGCCTACCCGAAGAGTCTCCATATAAAGTGGGAGAAAAGCCAGCAAAGAAAGAGACAAATAGCAAAGCTCAAAAAGCCCCAGTGCCAGAAAAAAACGATTAATCTAAAACGCGTCTGAAGGTAGACCCTTACGCATGGTTGTGACCCACTTCCTCAACCTAAAATGTTTCCTGGGTGAGAAGACACCATGCCCCTCATTTTTCATAGTGTGTTGTACTGATCTTACAAACTTTCCCGGATCACAAAAAAAAGCTTAAAGATTAACCTTTTTCCCTTTAGTCTCATTCAGGAACCTTGACAGTTCCCTCACTGTGTACTTTGACCCCTCTGCCTGAATTGGCTGTCAGCTATGGACCCATTGAGGAGGAGTCTGAAAAGAAAGCCTCCTCATCGTCCTCTTCCTCAGACTCACCTTCCTCCTCCTCATCTCCATCTCCCATCCTGACCACCTGCCTTTTCTCTCTAATCGGGGCCTCCCCCCAGCACCAGGCAAAGGTTCCTTGACCACACCAGCCTCTCCCCTCCCACCTCCTTTCTTCTCCCCCTTTTTCCTCTTCCGCATGACACCATCCTCCACCCCCCCTAGTCGCTTACCCTTCCCCACTATACTCACCTCATCCACTAGTGTAACCTGACTACGCCCAGTCTCATCTACACCACCATCCATGACATGACTAGACCCAGTCTCATCTACACCAACATCCATAGCATAACTAGACCCAGCCTCAGCTACACCATCATCTATAGCATGACTAGATGAAGCCTCATCTACACCACCATCCATAGCATGACTAGACCCAGCGTCATCGACACCCCCATCCATGACATGACTAGACCCAGCTTCATCTACACCACCAGCCATAGCATGACTAGACCCAGTCTAAGCTACACCATCATCAATAGCATTACTAGACCAAGCCTCATCTTCACCACCATCTATAGCATGACTAGGCCCAGCCTCTGCTGCCTGCGTCTCATGGCTCCCCGACAGTTGCTTTTCTCCTCCTGCTTGAGACAATGGCACTTCTTGAGAGAGAGAGAGAGAGAGAGAGAGAGAGAGAGAAAGAGAGAGAGACCCCCCCCCCGGACCTACACATAGAGGACCCCGGCTGAAGGAAAGAATCAAGAAAATAAGTAAGGACAGAGCCCTCCACACAACCTGCATGCACTGAGAGAGAGACAGAGAGAGAGAGAGAGAGAGAGAGAGAGAGAGAGAGAGAGAGAGAGAGAGAGAGAAAGAGAGAGAGAGAAAGAGAGAGAGAGAGAGAAAGACAGAGAGAGAAAGAGAGAGAGGAGAGAGAGAGAGAGAGAGAGCGAGAGAGAGAGAGCAGAGAGAGAGAGAGAGAGAGAGAGAGAGAGAGAAAGAGCGAGAGAGAAAGAGAGAGAGAGAAAGAGAGAGAGAGTGACACACACCCCCCCCGGACCTACACATAGAGGACCCCGGCCGAGAGGACCTACATCCAGACCACAGCACCACCAGCCACATCCACACCCCCACCCCCACCAATTAACACCCCCCCCAAGCTAACCATGCCCACACCCCATTTAGGCCCCTTCAGATCAGACCTATGCCCCTCCTACTCACCCCATGCCCCCCTCTCCTGCAAAGTGGGCCTCAACATGAAAGTTACACATACGCCCAGGTTGTGAGCAGGCAAACAGGCCCAACCCCCACTCTTACACTAGCCCAAGCCAATGGCATGTGCCAGATGCTCAGCAGGCTCTGCTCACAATTACTGGCCTGACGCCAAACCACACGACCAACAACATTAGACACTTTATGGAACACAAAGCCTTCACTATTTCATCCTGGAATATCCAAGGCCTTCTGCCTTTGGCCTAAAGAGCAGGAACCTGGACTCCACCAAAGAAATCGGAAATACAGACATTGTCATCCTACAAGAAACATGGTATAGAGGAGACGGACCCACTGGTTGCCCTCTAGGTTACAGAGAGCTGGTTGTCCCATCCACCAAACTACCAGGTGTGAAACAGGGAAGGGACTCAGGGGGTATGCTAATTTGGTATGGAGCAGACCTAACTCACTCTATTAAATTAATCAAAACAGGAATATTTTACATTTGGCTAGAAATTCAAAAGGAAATTATCTCAACAGAGAAAAATATCCTCCTGTGTGCTACTTATATCGCCCCACTAGAATCCCCATACTTTAATGAAGACAGCTTCTCCAACCTGGAGGGGGAAATCAATCATTTCCAGACCCAGGGACATGTACTAGTCTGTGGCGACCTAAATGCCAGAACTGGATAAGAACCTGACACTCTTATCACACAGGGAGACAAACACCTACCTGGAGGTGACAGCATTCCCTCCCCCATATGCCCCCCTAGGCACAACTACGACAACATAACCAACAAAAACGGGTCACAACTCCTGCAGCTCTGTCGCACACTGGGTATGTACATAGTCAATGGTAGGCTTCGAGGGGACTCCTATTGTAGGTACACCTGTAGCTCATCCCTTGGCAGTAGTACTGTAGATTACTTCATCACTGACCTCAACCCAGAGTCTCTCAGAGCATTCACAGTCAGCCCACTGACACCCCTATCAGACCGCAGCAAAATCACAGTCTACTTGAACAGAGCAATACTCAATCATGAGGCATCAAGGCCAAAGGAACTGAATAATATCTAAAAATGCTATAGATGGAAGGAAAGTTGTGTCGAAACCTACCAAAAAACAATTAGGCAACAACAAATTCAATCCCTTTTAGACAACTTCCTGGACAAAACGTTCCACTGTAATAGTGAAGGTGTAAACTTGGCAGTAGAAAACCAAGAAGTATATTTGACCTCTCAGCTTCCCTATCAAATCTAAAAATCTCTAACAGAAAACAGAAGAAAAGTAACGACAATGACAAATGGTTTGATGATGAATGCAAAAACATAAGAAAGAAATTCAGAAACCTATCCAACCAAAAACATAGAGACCCAGAAAACCTGAGCCTACGCCTTCACTATGGTGAATCACTAAAACAATACAGAAATACACTATGGAAAAAGAAGTATGTCAGAAATCAGCTCAATGTAATTGAAGAATCCATAGACTCTAACCACTTCTGGGAAAATTGGAAAATACTAAACAAACAACAACACGAAGAGTTATCTATCCAAAACGGAGATGTATGGGTAAACCACTTCTCCAATCTTTTTGGCCCTATAACAAAGAACAAACAGCAAAAAAATACACATGATCAAATGCAAATCTTAGAATCAACTGTTAAAGACTACCAGAACGCACTGGATTCTCCAATTACATTGAATGAACTACAGGACAATATACAAACCCTCCAACCCAAAAAGGCCTGTGGTGTTGATGGTATCCTCAATGAAATTATATAAATACTTGAATCAGTTACAGAACCCATTGCCCTTTATGGTTGTGAGGTCTGGGGTCCACTCACCAAACAAGAATTCACAAAATGGGACAAACACCAAATTGAATTCTGCAAAAATATCCTCAGTGTACAACGAAAAACACCAAATAATGCATGCAGAGCAGAATTAGGCCGCTACCCACTAATTATCAAAATCCAGAAAAGAGTCGTTCAATTCCATAACCACTTAAAAGGAAGCGATTCCCAAACCTTCCATAACAAAGCCAACGCCTACAGAGAGATGAACTTGGAGGAGAGTCCCCTATGCAAGCTGGTCCTCCAAATGTACAGTTGAAGTCTGATGTTTACATACACCTTAGCCAAATACATTTAAACTCAGTTTTTTCACAATTCCTGACATTTAATCCTAGTAAAAATTCCCTGTCTTAGGTTAGTTAGGATCACCACTTTATTTTAAGAATGTGAAATGTCAGAATAATAGTAGAGAGAATGATTTATTTAAGCTTTTATTTATTTCATCACATTCCCAGTGGGTCAGAAGTTCACATACACACAATTAGTATTTGGTAGCATTGCCTTTAAATGTTTATCTTGGGCCAACGTTTCAGGTAGCCTTCCACAGCTTCCCACATAAGTTGGGTGAATTTTGGCCCATTCCTCCTGACAGAGCTGGTGTAACTGAATCAGGTTTGTAGGCCTACTTGCTCGCACACGCTTTTTCAGTTCTGCCCACACATTTTCTATAGGATTGAGGTCAGGACTTTGTGATGGCCACTCCAATACCTTGACTTTGTTGTCCTTAAGCCATTTTTGGAAGTGTGCTTGGGGTCATTGTCCATTTGGAAGACCCATTTGCAACCAAGCTTTAACTTCCTGACTGATGTCTTGAGATGTTGCTTCAATATATCCACATAATTTTCCTTCCTCATGATGCCATCTATTTTGTGAAGTGCACCAGACCCTCCTGCAGCAAAGCACCCCCACAGCATGATGCTGCCACCCCTGTGCTCAACGGTTGGGATGGTGTTCTTCGGCTTGCAAACATCCCCTTTTTCCTCCAAACATAACGATGGTCATTATGGCCAAACAATTCTATTTTTGTTTCATCAGACCAGAGGACATTTCTCCAAAAAGTACGATCTTTGTCCCCATGTGCAGTTGCAAACTGTAGTCTGGCTTTTTTATGGCGGTTTTGGAGCAGTGGCTTCTTCCTTGCTGAGCGGCCTTTCCAGGTTATGTCGTTATAGGACTTGTTTTACTGTGGATATAGATACATTGGACCTGTTTCCTCCAGCATCTTCACAAGGTCCCATTGCTGTTGTTCTGGGATTGATTTACAGTTTTCGCACCAAAGTACGTTCATCTCTAGGAGACAGAATGCGTCTCCTTCCTGAGCGGTATGACTGCTGCGTGGTCCCATGGTTTTTATACTTGCGTACTATTGTTTGTA
>NW_028156165.1:0-44398 GCF_964263955.1 Coregonus lavaretus | reverse complement strand
GAAAAAGAGAGAGAAAGAGAGATGGGTTTGTTTACCTCTTCGCTAAGCGTTCCTCCTCCTCCTCTCTTGCCTGCCTTGTTGATGTGAGTCTGATATGGCTGGAAGGAATGCTGGAATTCTCAGAATGCACTTGGGAATTCCCACTCCAAATGTGAGAGTGTTCAGCCTGGATAAAGTTAGGAAGAAGACAGATGCTTCTTCTAGGCCTGAGTGGAATGAAACTAGCCACCTGCTCTGGCCTGCACAAGCCTCTCCATGGCCTTCAGTTAACTGTTTTAGTTATTTGTTTGGATGACACGTGAAGGAGCGCTGAAGCGTTGTTATGCAACCAGACAAAGACTGGACTGGACTGGAGTCACAGATCATCTGAGATTAAATGAGACGTAGCAGAACACTCTGTCTGACCAGGCGCCATTTTGTTTCCGTTACAAGATAAGACAGGAGACTATGGAGAGAACACAGACCTTTATGGAGGTTAATGAATTATCTCCTGTCCTCTCCGGCCACTAGGCCACATCTGTCCCGAGATGAGGAGGATGAGGAGGATGGGGATGGTGGGGAGGGTGGGGAGGATGGGAAGGGGGAGGAGGGGGAGGAGGAGGATGGGGAGGGTGGGGAGGATGAGGAGGATGGGGAGGGTGGGGAGGGTGAGGAGGATGAGGAGGGAGGTGAAAACAATGCAAGTGTACAAAATACTATTGAGAGTAAATATCAGTTAATCGTAGGAGAGCTGTAGATCCGCCCACCGGTGATGTGGAGCACAGCATGCTGGGTGATCTCTAACTGAGGAGAAGGAAGTAACTAGAGAAAGTACACAAGCCGTGATAAGTTCCAGCCATCTCCTGTGATTACCTTTAGTTAGCATTCTTTGTTTTAGCCAAGGCCAGTGTACGTCCTTCAGAAATGTGAGTTCATATTTCTTACAATTCATGTGTTGTGGACGCACTCCTTTGTTATGCTAATTAGTGTGTTAACCACGAGCTAGCAACTGTAAGCTTGCTAACCCTGTTTGTCATCTCATTTCAGACATTTAGCATTTCAGTTTCTAGTCTTATATGCCCTGTGGTTATATGGATGTATTCTGTATAAATGATGTGGGTATTTTGTTAGCAATGAGCCTTGTGGATGCATTATACATTCAAGTTCATGCTGTTGTGTGAGGATGATGGTGCTGCTCAGTAGTGCTGTGTAGTTGCACTCCTCTGATCATTAATTAGTGAAGTCACAGCCATGTTGTTAGGTTGTATTGCCCTGTGCAGCAGATGACCTATTGTAGCCATATTATTCATAGCTTATGTAATTGGAGGTTGTATTAAGCCTATACCTGCCATTTACTATTGTATTTCATTTCCCCTTTTTCAGAACCACACACAAACTCTTGGTTAACACAATTGTCAAGCCATACACTGTACTGTACTTTGCTGTTACTGCTCTGTGAATCAGCGTCATTAAACAACTTCAACTGGAATCATACCGGTCTGTCATCTGTGCCCTTACAAGCACCTGGGAGAGAACACATAGTGCTGTGTAAAACCTAACCCTACAGAATATACAGTCCACCAAGTCCTCAACTACAGCAAGTGTGAATGTTTTTACCCAAAAATATAGGGGAAAAAAGCTAAGCAAATGTACATTTCCATTTAGAAGTACTTGAATTCATTGAGTTTACTTTCTAACCTCATTTTAGCAACCGACTGCACATTTATAATTTATGGGATGTTTATGCATATCCCTGTTTTGACCACTCCGCAGCTGTCACACCCTGGTTCTGGGACTCATTATTGTTGAGCCAGGGTGTGTGCAGTCTATGTGTTTATGTTCTATGTTGGGTGTCTAGGTTGTTGTTTTCTATGTTTGGTCAATGACTCCCAATCGGAGGTAACGAGTGTCAGCTGTCGGCTCGTTATCTCTGATTGGGAGCCATATTTATACTGTGTGTTTTCACCTTGGGGTGGTGGGTTTTTGTTCCAGGTTCAGTCATAGTCACTGTAGGACTTCACTATCGTCATTTGTTTGTTGTTTTCGTGGTTGCTTTTATTTAAATAAAGTCATCATGTTCACTCCACGCGCTGCGTATTGGTCCGTTTCCTCAGACGGTCGTGACAGAAAAACCCACCATAGAAGGACCAAGCAGCGTGTCCAGGAGCAAGACAGCTGGACATGGGAGGAGGCGCCTGGTAAAGAGATCGAGAGGCTGGCGATGGCCCAGGTGGGCAAATCGTGGTCCTGGGAGGACATGCTCGGGGGCAAGGGACCTTGGGGGAAGATCAAGGCCCTGGCGAGAGAGGAGCAACGGCGTCAGCAGGGCCATCATCGTTGGAAGGACGAGAGGCAACCCCAAAAAGTTTTTTGGGGGGGGCACATGGCTTGGACGACGGGGCTAACGGAGGCAGAGAAGGGGCGAATTCAAGAGGCCACCAGGTTACGGGGGCTACTGGTTAAAGGAGGGAAAGGAGATGTAGAGGCACGGCGTGAGAGACTGAGGTGTGTATCCAGTCCGGTCCGGCCCGTTCCAGTTCCCGGGGTAGAGCCAGTGGTGTGTGTCCCCAGTACGGTCCGGCCTGGTACGGCCCCTCGCACCAAAGGGACGGTGCGCGTCTCCAGCCCGGTCCGACCTGTTCCTGCCTCTCGCACAAGGCCTACGGTGTGCGTTGCCAGCCCAGCCCGGCCTGTTCCTGCTCCACGCACAGAACCTACGGTGTGCGTCGCCAGCCCAGCCCGGCCTGTTCCTGCTCCACGCACAGAACCTACGGTGTGCGTCGCCAGCCCAGCCCGGCCAGTTCCTGCTCCACGTACTAAGCCTACGGTGTACGTCGCCAGCCCGACCCGGCCTGTTCCTGCCACTCGCACCAAACCTACGGTGCGCGTCGCCAGCCCGGTCCGGCCCGTTCCTGCCACCCGCACCAAGTCTACGGTGCGCGTCGCCAGCCCGACCCGGCCTGTTCCTGCCACCCGCACCAAGTCTACGGTGCGCGTCGCCAGCCCGACCCGGCCTGTTCCTGCCACTCGCACCAAACTGACGGTGCGCGTCGCCAGCCCGGTCCGGCCTGTTCCTGCCACCCGCACCAAGTCTACGGTGCGCGTCGCCAGACCGACCCGGCCTGTTCCTGCCACCCGCACCAAGTCTACGGTGCGCGTCGCCAGCCCGA
The DNA here is from genome assembly GCF_964263955.1 of Coregonus lavaretus. Lineage (NCBI taxonomy): Eukaryota > Metazoa > Chordata > Actinopteri > Salmoniformes > Salmonidae > Coregonus > Coregonus lavaretus. Next base: position 41,249 of record NW_028156165.1, on the reverse strand, counting down.
CCCGGCCTGTTCCTGCCACTCGCACCAAACTGACGGTGCGCGTCGCCAGCCCGGTCCGGCCTGTTCCTGCCACCCGCACCAAGTCTACGGTGCGCGTCGCCAGCCCGACCCGGCCTGTTCCTGCCACTCGCACCAAACTGACGGTGCGCGTCGGCAGCCCGGTCCGGCCTGTTCCTTCTCCCCGCACTAGCCCTGAGATGCGTGTCCTCAGCACGGGACCACCAGTTCCGGCACCACGCACCAGGCCTATAGTGCGCCTCAGACGGCCAGAGTCTGCCGTCTGCCCAACGGGGCCTGAACTGCCTGTCTGCCCAACGCCGTCTGAACTGTCCGTCTGCCAAGCGCTGCATAAGCCGCCCGTCGGCCATGAGCCTTCAGAGCCGTCCGCCAGACCGGAGCCGCTAAAGCCTTCCGCCAGACAGGAGCCGCTAGAGCCTTCCGCCAGACAGGATCAGCCAGAGCCTTCCGCCAGACAGGATCAGCCAGAGCCTTCAGCCAGCCAGGATTTGCCATTCAGTCCGGTGCTGCTCTTTAGTCCGGTGCTGCCCCTTAGTCCGGTGCTGCCCCTTAGTCCGGTGCTGTCCCTTAGTCCGGTGCTGCCCCTTAGCCTGGTGCTGCCCCTTAGTCCGGTGCTGGCCCTTAATCTAGTGGGGTTAAGGTGGAGGGTGGTCATTTGGAGGAGGCTACGTAAGCGGGTAGTGACTATGGTGGGGTGGTGGTCTAGGCCGGAGCCAGAACCGCCACCGAGGAGGTATGCCCGCCCAGCCCTCCCCTGTTTGGGGGTTTTGAGGCGCGGTCGCAGTCCGCGCCTTTAGGGGGGGGTACTGTCACACCCTGGTTCTGGGACTCATTATTGTTGAGCCAGGGTGTGTGCAGTCTATGTGTTTATGTTCTATGTTGGGTGTCTAGGTTGTTGTTTTCTATGTTTGGTCAATGACTCCCAATCGGAGGTAACGAGTGTCAGCTGTCGGCTCGTTATCTCTGATTGGGAGCCATATTTATACTGTGTGTTTTCACCTTGGGGTGGTGGGTTTTTGTTCCAGGTTCAGTCATAGTCACTGTAGGACTTCACTATCGTCATTTGTTTGTTGTTTTCGTGGTTGCTTTTATTTAAATAAAGTCATCATGTTCACTCCACGCGCTGCGTATTGGTCCGTTTCCTCAGACGGTCGTGACAGCAGCAGTGTCGCCATGCAGTGTATTAATATAACCAGCTAAAAGACAAGACACAACAGTCCTATTATAACTCAGTAAAAGACAGCAGGTTCTGTGTCTCATAACCAGCACTCAAGAGTTTTCCCTAGTCAGGTCACACAGTGAGGAACACCTCTGGGCCCTACTCTGAATATATCCATAGAATTTCTCCATGGCTGTGTCTTCTACCACATTGTTGCTGTGTCTGCCCATGTTTATATTCTGTTCTTTGGGGTGAGTAACCAGGGGTAGGAAGAAGTTTCCCCCAGATGTTGATCTTAGGTCAGTTTTCTGTTTTCCCCTCTATGGTAAGTTTAGAATTGGGGAAGGGGAAGCTGATCCTAGATCTGTGCCTAGCTGCAGTGTCCAACCAGAGAGGATGGTATCATGACTTCAAGCCTAACAACCAGTGATGAGGGCTCAATGATGTCAGGGACTTTTAGATATATTTGCATCCCAAATGGAAACCTATTCCCTTTATAGTGCACTATTTCTGAACAGGGCCCATAGGGCTCAGGTCAAAAGTAGTGCCCTTTATATGGAATAGGGTGTAATTTGGGAGGCTCCCACCCTATGAATCCTTTACAAAGTTGTGAAACTTTGAAACTGTTTTTATAGCGCAAAATGGAATGAAATGCAATTAATTTACCATGCAGTCTTCTTGCTTACTGGAATTATTTTGAATAAAAACGTTTGCAAGTTTAAGCATGCAGTTTGTGTCCTTTTTGTAGTTATAATAGATATTTCGGGAAATGTATAGGTGCATTTTTCATTGTATTCACTGTTCATCGAGCTGTTCACCGTAGTAGTGGCATTGCCACTTTTATAGTCGTTGTTTGAAAAATGAAGAGCGCCCTCGTCTGGAGAAAGAACAAACCAAGATCTTATGCAAGGCATACACATGTCTTGCTGGTCTTCCTCATGTTCTGTTGTCCTATCCCATAATGTAAATAATCATCATCATGATAAACATACATTTAGAGTATTTTTTTTGTTGCAAAAGGGCACATAGAACAAATTTAGGGGACACAAATCTTTATTTCCAGGCTATTCCCAAAATAGAAATTATTTTTCTGAGTCGACCAATTAAGGTATTTTGAATCAATTATAACTTGTTGACACATTTTAAGGAAATATTATGTAAGCCATAGCCTTAGACAGAGTAAAGGCCTACCCATGGATATTACCTATTGGGTTTATTATTCACACTGGCCCTTGGCCTTCTAATATTCCGAGGAAAAACAGAGATGATTAATTCATAGCGTCAAACTCGCCTGCTGTCTCTCTAAATTAGAAAGTCGTGTTTAATTTGCTGCACTGGGGACTAAATGCCTACATCGTACAGCGCAGCGCCTGTTCCGGACGGTTGGAACAGGGACAGCGTTCTAATTGGCCCCGCGAGTCTCGCGCGGTTTAGTCAGCTGGGGCTGTCAATCAAACTGCCACCTTTATAACAGCGGATAAACCCGTTATGAGACAGACAGGACAGGACAGGAGTGCGACTTAATAAACAGATTAGGCTACAATCAGGAGTTGAGTTTTAGATCGAGATTGATCCATTCATCTGTTTGTTGACTAATCTTTTAGAATATTTTTCTCTCAAAACTTTTTTTCCTAGTCAGTCTTTTTCATTTGTCTATTTTTTCAGCAGTTTACCTTTCCATCAGTCTAGACTTATTGTATTAAGTCGGCTTTCAATATACTTTTTAAATATTTGTTTTCTCTATATAAAAATACCAGTCTAAGTACTTTTCTCTTTTCTCACACCACCTGTTTCTTCTGAGATGGATAAACTGCCAGGGGTGAACATAACGGCTGCTAACAGCTCGACTGTGGACCGGCTTCGTCCTTCCTTCATCGAGCATGGTGTCCTCGTGCTTGTCATCCTGGGGGTGATCTGTGTCCTGGGGCTGGCCAGTACCCTCACAGCCATGGGTATCCTGATCTCCAACGCCCACCGTGGGAAACTCTCCCTCATCAACGCTCTCATCCTCAACCTGATGTTTGCCGACGGCCTTGTACTGGCGTTCGCTCTCCCGTTCCGCGCTGCCGCCTTCTCCAAACCCAGCTGGACGCTTGGCTGGACGGTGTGCAAGACCTGTGATTGGTTCCTGCAGAGCTGCATGGCTGCGAAGAGTTTTACCGTAGCGGTGATGGCTAAGGCTTGTTACCGTTACGTCTCTAACCCGACTAAACAGGTCAGCATCAGTCTACGTTCCATCCTATTGGTGATGTGGTTCCTCTGGCTGTCTGCTTGCTCCGCACCCATCCCTACCTGGCTGTTCTCCTCACTGCAGAGAGAGACCCGGGGGCTGGTGTGTGTGCAGGTGGTTCCCCCTGAGGCGCAGGACTTCATGTCGGTCTACGTCAAGGCGTACCCCCTGGGTGTGTTCTGCGCCCCTTTGAGTTTCGCCCTGCTGTATTTCTGGCGGGTGTATGGGCGGTGCCAGCGGCGCTGTAGTAAGACCCAAAACCTCCGAACGCAGATCAGATCCAGGAAGCTCATGCTGATGCTGTTCAGTCTGACGGTAGCCATGGCAATGCTGTGGCTGCCGCAGTGGGTGGTCTGGGTGTGGGAGCGGCACGCCGAGGAGCGAGTGGCACAGGGACCGGGAGAGGGAGGACCCTTCGTCGTCTTCTCTCCCCCTCTCCTCCTTTCCCTCTCCGCCCTGCTCCTCACCTTCTGTCTCTCCCTGGTGAACCCCCTCATTGTCCTCTCTCTGTCGGAGGAGTTCAGAGAGGGGTACAGGGGTCTGTGGAGGCGCCTTACTCTTCGTAAACACACCCCGTCCAACCCCAAACCTGGCCCCCACACACCCACCGCCCCCCAGTCCCCCTGCCCACGACCAGAGACCTCAGGCCAGCCGCGGGGAGGAGAAGGAGGCCTAGGCCCCATCCCTAGCCAGGGGACTAGAGTTGATCCCCAACCCCAGACGGAGCAGGGCGGGGTGGGGGAGGCAGAGGATGAGGCAGAGGGAGAGAGCCCCCGGGATGGGATCGTGCTGCTGGACGTGGAGCAGTTTTGGCATGAGAGAGAGACAGGCTCCATGACAGAGGAGAATGATCCCATACCCTGGGAGCACCAGGAGGGAGCACCAGCTGAGGGGAGGAAGTGAAGAGAGGAAGTGAGGGAACGAAGAGAAGGAAGCGAAGAGAGGGGAGGACACACACAGACAAACAGGACTGGTTCTAAGACGCTACTCAATACTCAGCTACATCTGTCCTTGACTACCCCTTGAACTTTGTGTATGTGTCTATCTTTTGTGTTTTTTGTGTGTTAACAAATTGTTACCCATCACCACCAGTGATTTTTAAGCAAAATGTTGTTTGAGAGTATTTGGACACTACCTCAACGATGCCTGAAATACTATTTAGCATCGAGACCAGCCAGTAAGCCTCCCCTCTCTCTTCCTTTCAGTTACCGCCACAGCGTTCAAACAACCTTCAAACAACACACACACTGACAGATTATATCAGCAGCTGCAACGGACTGACATTTGATAATACCTCACTGGACTGAAGATCGGTCAACACAGGAAACAACACAGGAGACAACACAGGAGACAACACAGGAGACAACACAGGAGAAAACACAGGAAACAACACAGGAGACAACACAGGAATCAACACAGGAGACAACAGAGACAATACAGGAGACAACACAGGAGACAATACAGGAGACAACACAGGAATCAACACAGGAGACAACACAGGAGACAACACAGGAATCAACACAGGAGACAACAGAGACAATACAGGATACAACACAGGAGACAACACAGGAATCAACACAGGAGACAACACAGGAGACAACAGAGACAATATAGGAGACAACACAGGAGACAACACAAGAATCAACACAGGAGACAACACAGGAATCAACACAAGAGACAATACAGGAGACAATACAGGAGACAACACAGGAGACAACACAGGAGTCAATGGTTGGTATTCATTCAACTGTGTCTATGATATTGTTTGATGGTTATTGTTATGGTGAATATTGTACAAAAAGTGTTATATTTCACAGTATATATATTGGAGGTATTCTATGTATCCTTGAAGTAATGACCAACAGTAATGTCCGTTGTAAATACCAACAAGAGTTACAAAATATAAACTGTACATAAGTCTGAAATGATTTGATACAACAACAACAAGGCAGAATAAATAGCCTTTAGAAACCAGTAAGGGCATTTCTGTATGCTACTGAACAGTATTTGATGTTACTGTTACATGTATCAGTGTTTTATTCTCCTATTTGAGGTGGTTTTGTATTGATATGTGCTTGTAAAAAAGGTTGTTTATAATAAAGTGATATATAATATTGATTGTGTGCTCTTTTTGATTTCGTCGTCCAGGGTAGGGGAGGGAATGGCCGGCAGGGATGTAGCTCAGTTGATAGAGCATGGTGTTTGCAACGCCAGGGTTGTGGGTTCGATTCCCACAGGGGGTATGAAAAATAAAATAATGTATGCACTGTAAGTCGCTCTGGATAAGAGCGTCTGCTAAATGACTAAAATGTAAATGTAAATGATTGAAATTAAAATAATTCAATAGGATTTAATTTGATTTAATTTAAATGTTATGTCCTATTAAATTAGTTGGACCAAGGACGTAAGAGTCTGACCATCAAAGACACCAGGACATCAGTGCAGGCAGTACGCTACAGAATTACTATAACAGTAACCACTGGTCATGGGATGATGTTGCTAGGATATGGTCAGGGTATGATGTTGCTAGGGTATGATGTTGCTAGGATATGGTCAGTGGATGATGTTGCTAGGATATGGAGGAATGTAAATGGGGTGAGGGGGGGGTCAGCAACCCTGGGACAGAACACAGCTGTCTACAGAACTAATGACCAAACACACACACACACACTCTGGATGGACCCCTGTCTGCTGGTATTTAGGGGCCAGTATAATCTGTGTTAAGCAGTGTTTGGGAAGCTACTCTGAAATCATAGTTTACCAAGCTACCAATTACTTTATACTGGAAGAAGTTAAGCTACACTAAAGCTACCCTTAAGAAACATATAGTTGACTTAACTAAAGTTACTTTGAAAAGGTAGTTCACCACAACTAAACTATTTGAAAAGCTATCATATCTGAAATGTCATAGACAATAACTTGCAAGAACAGATCGCGGCAGGTAGCTTAGTGGTTAAGAGCGTTGTGCCAGTAACCGAAAGGTCGCTGGTTCTAATCCCCGAGCAGACTAGGTGAAAAATCTGTCAATGTGCCCTTGAGCAAGGCACTTAACCCTAATTGCTCTGGATAAGAGCGTCTACTATTTTTTTTTTTTTTATATCACTTTGGGGTCATGCATTAACAGAAAGTGTAATTTAGCCTATTAGACACAAAAACAATGTTTCAAGTGAGAATTAGGCAGGTCTGATTTTGAGATTTTGAGAACTACATAATGATAATGTATGTTTGTAACGCATAAACATATAAAGTATGATATATACTGTAATGTACTATTATGATGATGACCATTCTGAATTTACTTCACAGTAAATTTCCCCAAAAAATCTTGTCAAGATCAGAGATGTAACAAATGCATCCCCCATACAGAGCACATGTATCCTAAATGAAGTTGATGGGGGGGGGGGGGGGGGAGGACTGTAATACCATAATTCTATATGCAATTTACATAGCAGACGCTTTTATCAATAGTGACAACAGTGAGCCCACACATTTTCATATGTGAACCCAGTGGGAATCGAACCCTCAACTCCATGCTCTTACAAACTGAACCACATACAGGACTGATACCAGGGCCGGCTCCAAGCATAAGTGACACAAGTAGACACAAAACACATATATACAGTACCAGTCAAAAGTTTGGACACATCTACTCATTCCAGGGTTTTTCTTAATTTTTACTATTTTCTACATTGTAGAATAATAGTGAAGACATTAAAACTATGAAATAACACATATGGAATCATGTAGCAACCAAAAAAGTGTTAAACAAATCAAAATATATTTTATATTTGAGATTCATCAAAGTAGCCACCCTTCGCCTTGATGACAGCGTTGCACACTCTTGGCATTCTCTCAACCAGCTTCATGAGGTAGTCACCTGGAACGCATTTCAATTAACAGATGTGCCTTGTTAAAGTTAATTTGTGGATTTTATTTCCCTTTCTTTCTTAATGCATTTGAGCCAATAAATTGTGTTGTGACAAGGTAGGGGTGGTATACAGAAGATAGTCCATATTGTGGCAAGAACAGCTCAAATAAGCAAAGAGAAACAACAGTCCATCAATACTTTAAGATATGAAGGTCAGTCAATCCGGAAAATAAGTTTCTTCAAGTGCAGTCGCAAAACTTGTCAAGCGATATGATGAAACTGGCTCTCATGAGGACCGCCACAGGAAAGGAAGATCCAGAGTTACCTCTGCTGCAGAGGATAAGTTCATTAGAGTTACCAGCCTCAGAAATTGCAGCCCAAATAAATTATTCACAGAGTTCCAGTAACAGACACATCACAAAATCAACTGTTCAGAGGAGACTATGTGAATCAGGCCTTCATGGTCGAATTGCTGCAAAGAAACCACTGCTAAAGGACACCAATAAGAAGAAGAGACTTGCTTGGGCCAAGAAACACGAGCAATGGATATTAGACCGGTGAAAATCTGTCCTTTGGTCTGATGAGTCCAAATTTGAGATTTTTGGTTCCAACCGCCGTGTCTTTGTGAGACGCAGAGTAGGTGAACGGATGATCTCTGCATGTGTTGTTCCCACCGTGAAGCATGGAGGAGGAGGTGTTATGGTGTGGGGGTGCTTTGGTGGTGAAACTGTTGGTGATTTATTTAGAATTCAAGACACACTTAACCAGCAACTACCACAGCATTCTGCAGGGCAATTTTTAAACATGTACTATATCTTACGTTTTGCTATTGGATTAACGGGTTGTTAAAATAACTAAATTGAGAATATATCATTATGTTGTGTTTAGGTGGCGGTCTGTGTATATTTGTAAACAACAGCTGGTGCACAAAATCAAATACTAAGGAAGTCTCGAGGTTTTGCTCGCCTGAGGTAGAGTATCTTATGATAAGCTGTAGACCACACTATTTACCAAGAGAGTTTTCATCTATATTTTTCATAGCTGTCTATTTACCACCACAAACCAATGCTGGCATTAAGATTACACTGAATTAGCTGTATAAGGCCATAAGTCAACAGGAAAACGCTCATCCAGAGGCAGCGCTCCGGAGTACCAGGACGTGTACTCCGAGTATGTGCTGACCAACTGGCAAGTGTCTTCACTGACATTTTCAACATGTCCCTGACTGAGTCTGTAATACCAACATGTTTCAAGCAGACCACCATAGTCCCCGTGCCCAAGGACTCTAAGATAACCTGCCTAAATGACTACCGACCCGTAGCACTGACGTCTGTAGCCATGAAGTGCTTTGAAAGGCTGGTCATGGCTCACATCAACACCATTATCCCAGAAACCCTAGACCCACTCCAATTTGCATACCGCTCCAACAGATTCACAGATGATGCAATCTCTATTGCACTCCACACTGCCCTTTCCCACCTGGACAAGAGGAACACCTACGTGAGAATGCTATTCATTGACTACAGCTCAGCATTCAACACCATAGTGCCCTCAAAGCTCATCACTAAGCTAAGGATCCTGGGACTAAACACCTCCCTCTGCAACTGGATCCTGGACTTCCTGACGGGCTGCCCCCAGATGGTAAGGGTAGGTAACAACACATCTGCCACACTGATCCTCAACACGGGGGCCCCTCAGGGGTGCGTGCTCAGTCCCCTCCTGTACTCCCTGTTCACCCATGACTGCATGGCCAGGCACGACTCCAACACCATCATTAAGTTTGCCGACGACACAACAGTGGTAGGCCTGATCACCGACAACGATGAGACAGCCTATAGGGAGGAGGTCAGACACCTGGCCGTGTGGTGCCAGGATAACAACCTCTCCCTCAACATGACCAAGACAAAGGAGATGATTGTGGACTACAGGAAAAAAAAGAGGACTGAGCACGCCCCCATTCTCATCGACGGGGCTGTAGTGGAACAGGTTGAGAGCTTCAAGTTCCTTGGTGTCCACATCACCAACGAACTATCATGGTCCAAACACACCAAGACAGTCGTGAAGAGGGCACGACAAAGCCTATTCCCACTCAGGAGACTGAAAAGATTCGGCATGGGTCCTCAGATCCTCAAAAAATGATACAGCTGCACCATCGAGAGCATCCTGACTGGTTGCATCACCGCCTGGTATGGCAACTGCTTGGCCTCCGACCGCAAGGCACTACAGAGGGTAGTGCGTACGGCCCAGTACATCACTGGGGCCAAGCTTCCTGCCATCCAGGACTTCTATACCAGGCGGTGTCAGAGGAAGGCCCTCAAAATTGTCAAAGACTCCAGCCACCCTAGTCATAGACTGTTCTCTCTGCTACCGCACGGCAAGCGGTACCGGAGTGCCAAGTCTAGGTTCAAAAGACTTCTCAACAGCTTCTACCCCCAAGCCATAAGACTCCTGAACAGCTAATCATGGCCACCCAGACTATTTGCACTGCCCCCCCACCCCATCTTTTTACGCTGCTGCTACTCTGTTAATTATTTATGCATAGTCACTTTAACTCTACCCACATGTACATATTACTTCAACTACCTCAACTAGCCGGTGCCCCCGCACATTGACTCTGCACCGGTACCCCCCTGTATATATAGCTTCCCTACTGTTATTTTATTTTACTTCTGCTCTTTTTTTCTCAACACTTTTTTGTTGTTGTTTTCTTTTACTTTTTTATTAAAAATAAATGCACTGTTGGTTAAGGGCTGTAAGTAAGCATTTCACTGTAATGTCTGCACCTGTTGTATTCGGCGCATGTGGCCAATAACATTTGATTTGATTTGATTTAAACGTTACGTTTCTTTCATTTCTTTAATTTGATTACAGTACACCTCTGTTATAATGATTTACGAAAAAAATTATGGAAATTGGATTTTCAGTCAATTGGGTAGTGAAAGTGTATTGCCGAATGTGAAAACAGTGTAATATACTGTAATTTACAGTACTGTAGCATATTATATTCAAATGGCAATTTTTGAATTTTTTGCTATTTGATTAACTGATTGTTAAACTAACTCAAATGAAAAGATATAATTATGTTGTGTTTTGGTGATCAAATCTATGTTCTCATTACATTTCACATTAAATTCATATTTTGGATCAATGATTGTGTGGTGCAAGATGTCTTCAAACAAAATGAATGCACAATCAAAAGTTTTTAATGTGAGACTTGAATATGAGTTTTCTACTGAGTTTTGAAAATTCACCAAATACTTGTGAAAATAGCGGCAAAGTGATACTTTATTTTACTGTAGTATGTGAGGGCGCTAATTACTGCTAAAGGTTTAGCTTTACTTTGAACTCTGACATATCTGAGTACTACGAATGTGATGATACTAATGTGATGATACTAATGTGAGTGCTGTTCTTAATGACCACTGATCTGTGTGGGCTTGCTACAATGGGGAGAACAAGTATTTGATACAGTGCCGATTTTGCAGGTTTTCCTACTTACAAAGCATGTAGAGGTCTGTAATTTTTATCACAAAAATCCAGAAAATCACATTGTATGATTTTTAAGTAATTAATGTGCATTTTATTGCATGACATAAGTATTTGATCACCTACCAACCAGTAAGAGAGACATTTGAAACCCCACCTCTTTAACGAATACCTGGGATAGGATGAAGTAATCCGTCTAGCCCCCCCCCAAAAAAAATATAAAAAAATACAAAAAAATACAATAATAAAGATTTTTTGGTAAAGTGGTTAGCGCACTGGCTATAGGGTGAATGCACCAATTTGTAAGTCGCTCTGGATAAGAGCGTCTGCTAAATGACTTAAATGTAAATGTAATTGTAAGAATTCTGGCTCTCACAGACCTGTTAGTTTTTCTTTAAGAAGCCCTCCCAGCTACCCAGCTATGTAATGTGGACCCAGCTACCCAGCTATGAAATGTGGACCCAGCTACCAAGCTATTTAATGTGGACCCAGCTACCCAGCTATGTAATGGGAACACAGCTATCCAGCTATGTAATGTGGACCCAGCTACCCAGCTATGTAATGGGGACCCAGCTACCCAGCTATGTAATGTGGACCCAGCTACCTAGCTATGTAATGTGGACCCTGCTACCCAGCTATGTAATGTGGACCCAGCTACCCAGCTATGTAATGTGGACCCAGCTACCCAGCTATGTAATGTGGACCCAGCTACCCAGCAATATAATGTGGACCCAGCTACCCAGCTATGTAATGTGGACCCAACTACCCAGCTATGTAATGTTGACCCAGCTACCCAGCTAACTAGCTATGTAATGTGGACCCTGCTACCCAGCTATGTAATGTGGACCCAGCTACCCAGCTATATAATGTGGACCCAGCTACCCAGAAATGTAATGTGTACCTAGCTACCCAGCTATGTAATTTGGGACCCAGTAACCCAGCTATGTAATGTGGACCCAGCAACACAGATACTCTGCTATGTAATGTGGACCCAGCTACCCAGCTATGTAATAGGGACCAGCTACCCAGCTATGTAATCGGGACCCAGCTACCCAGCTATGTAATGTGTACCTAGCTACCCAGCTATGTAATGTGGACCCAGCTACCAAGCTATGTAATGTGGACCCAGCTACCCAGCTATGTAATGTGGACCCAGCAACCCATCTATGTAATGTGGACCCTGCTACCCAGCGATGTAATGTTGACCCAGCTACCCAGCTAACTAGCTATGTAATGTGGACCCAGCTACCCAGCTATGTAAGGGGGCCTAGCTACCCAGCTATGTAATGTGGACCCAGATACCCAGCTATGTAATGTGGACCCAGCTACCCAGATACTCAGCTATGTAATGGGGACCCAGCTAAACATCTATGTAATGTGGACCCAGCTACCCAGCTATGTAATGGGGACCAGCTACCCAGCTATGTAATGGGGACCCATCTACCCAGCTATGTAATAGGGACCAGCTACCCAGCTATGTAATGTGGACCCAGCTACCCAGCTATGAAATGTGGACCCAGCTACCAAGCTATTTAATGTGGACCCAGCTACCCAGCTATGTAATGGGAACACAGCTACCCAGCTATGTAATGTGGACCCAGCTACCCAGCTATGTAATGGGGACCCAGCTACCCAGCTATGTAATGTGGACCCAGCTACCTAGCTATGTAATGTGGACCCAGCTAACCAGCTATGTAATGTGGACCCAGCTACCCAGCTATGTAATGTGGACCCAGCTACCCAGCTATGTAATGTGGACCCTGCTACCCAGCTATGTAATGTGGACCCAGCTACCTAGCTATGTAATGTGGACCCAGCTACCTAGCTATGTAATGTGGACCCAGCTACCCAGCTATGTAATGTGGACCCAGCTACCCAGCTATGTAATTACATTTACATTTTACATTTTAGTCATTTAGCAGACGCTCTTATCCAGAGCGACTTACAGGAGCAATTAGGGTTAAGTGCCTTGCTCAAGGGCACATTAACGTCATTTAGCAGACGCTCTTAGCCAGAGCGACTCACAAATTGATGCGTTCACCCTATAGCCAGTGGGATAACCACTTTACAATTTGGGGCGGGGGGTTAGAAGGAATACTTTATCCTATCCCAGGTATTCCTTAAAGAGGTGGGGTTTCAAATGTCTCCGGAAGGTGGTGAGTGACTCCGCTGTCCTGGCGTCGTGAGGGAGCTTGTTCCACCATTGGGGTGCCAGAGCAGCGAACAGTTTTGACTGGGCTGAGCGGGAGCTATGCTTCCGCAGAGGAAGGGGAGCCAGCAGGCCAGAGGTGGATGAACGCAATGCCCTCGTTTGGGTGTAGGGACTGATCAGAGCCTGAAGGTACAGAGGTGCCGTTCCCCTCACTGCTCCATAGGCAAGCACCATGGTCTTGTAGCGGATGCGAGCTTCAACCGGAAGCCAGTGGAGTGTGCGGAGGAGGGGGGTGACGTGAGAGAACTTGGGAAGGTTGAACACCAGACGGGCTGCGGCATTCTGGATGAGTTGTAGGGGTTTAATGGCACAGGCAGGGAGGCCAGCCAACAGCGAGTTGCAGTAGTCCAGACGGGAGATGACAAGTGCCTGGATTAGGACCTGTGCCGCTTCCTGTGTAAGGCAGGGTCGTACTCTCCGAATGTTGTAGAGCATGAACCTGCAGGAGCGGGTCACCGCCTTGATGTTGGCGGAGAACGACAGGGTGTTGTCCAGGGTCACGCCTAGGCTCTTCGCACTCTGGGAGGAGGACACAGCGGAGTTGTCAACCGTGATGGCGAGATCATGGAACGGGCAGTCCTTCCCCGGGAGGAAGAGCAGCTCCGTCTTGCCAGGGTTCAGCTTGAGGTGGTGATCCGTCATCCATACTGATATGTCTGCCAGACATGCAGAGATGCGATTCGCCACCTGGTTATCAGAAGGGGGAAAGGAGAAGATTAGTTGTGTATCGTCAGCGTAGCAATGATAGGAAAGGCCATGTGAGGATATGACAGAGCCAAGTGACTTGGTGTATAGGGAGAAAAGGAGAGGGCCTAGAACTGAGCCCTGGGGGACACCAGTGGTGAGAGCACGTGGTGCGGAGACAGCTTCTCGCCACGCCACTTGGTAGGAGCGACCGGTCAGGTAGGACGCAATCCAGGAGTGAGCCGCGCCGGAGATGCCCAGCTCGGAGAGGGTGGAGAGGAGGATCTGATGGTTCACAGTATCAAAGGCAGCAGACAGGTCTAGAAGGACAAGAGCAGAGGAGAGAGAGTTAGCTTTAGCAGTGCGGAGAGTCTCCGTGACACAGAGAAGAGCAGTCTCAGTTGAATGACCAGTCCTGAAACCTGATTGGTTTGGATCAAGAAGGTCATTCTGAGAGAGATAGCAAGAGAGTTGGCTAAAGACGGCACGCTCAATAGTTTTGGAAAGAAAAGAAAGAAGGGATACTGGTCTGTAGTTGTTGACATCAGTGGGGTCGAGTGTTGGTTTTTTGAGAAGGGGAGCAACTCTCGCTCTCTTGAAGACGGAAGGGACATGGCCAGCGGTCAAGGATGAGTTGATCAGCGAGGTGAGGTAGGGGAGAAGGTCACCGGAGATGGTCTGGAGAAGGGAGGAGGGGATGGGGTCAAGCGGGCAGGTTGTTGGGCGGCCTGCAGTCACAAGTCGCAGGATTTTATCTGGAGAGAGAGGGGAGAAAGAAGTCAAAGCATAGGGTAGGGCAGTGTGAGCAGGACCAGCAGTGTCATTAGACTTAACAAACGAGGATCGGATGTCGTCAACCTTCTTTTCAAAGTGGTTGACGAAGTCATCCACAGAGAGAGAGGAGGGGGGGGGGGGGGAGGATTCAGGAGGGAGGAAAATGTGGCAAAGAGCTTCCTAGGGTTAGAGGCAGATGCTTGGAATTTAGAGTGGTAGAAGGTGGCCTTAGCAGCAGAAACAGATGAAGAAAATGTAGAGAGGAGGGAGTGAAAAGATGCCAGGTCGGCAGGGAGTTTAGTTTTCTTCCATTTCCGCTCCGCTGCCCGGAGCTCTGTTCTGTGAGCTCGCAATGAGTCATCAAGCCACGGAGCTGGAGGGGAGGACCGAGCCGGCCGGGAGGATAGGGGACACAGAGAGTCAAAGGATGCAGAAAGGGAGGAGAGGAGGGTTGAGGAGGCAGAATCAGGAGATTGGAGGGAGAAGGATTGAGCAGAGGGAAGAGATGATAGGATGGAAGAGGAGAGAGTAGTGGGAGAGAGAGAGCGAAGGTTGCGGCGGCGCATTACCATCTGTGTAGGGGCAGAGTGAGTAGTGTGGGAGGAGAGCGAGAGAGAAAAGGAAACAAAGTAGTGGTCGGAGACATGGAGGGGAGTTGCAGTGAGATTAGTAGAGGAGCAGCATCTAGTGAAGATGAGGTCAAGCGTATTGCCTGCCTTGTGAGTAGGGGGGGACGGTGAGAGGGTGAGGTCAAAAGAGGAGAGGAGTGGAAAGAAGGAGGCAGAGAGAAATGAGTCAAATGTGGACATAGGGAGGTTGAAATCCCCCAAAACTGTGAGGGGTGAGCCATCCTCAGGGAAGGAACTTATCAAGGCGTCAAGCTCATTGATGAACTCTCCAAGGGAACCTGGAGGGCGATAGATGACAAGGATATTAAGCTTAAATGGGCTAGTGACTGTGACAGCATGGAATTCAAATGAGGAGATAGACAGATGGGTTAGGGGAAAAATTGAGAATGTCCACTTGGGAGAGATGAGGATTCCTGTACCACCACCCCTCTGACCAGATGCTCTCGGGGTATGCGAGAACACATGGTCAGACGAGGAGAGAGCAGTAGGAGTAGCAGTGTTTTCAGTGGTGATCCATGTTTCCGTCAGCGCCAGGAAGTCGAGGGACTGGAGGTTGGCATAGGCTGGGATGAAGTCAGCTTTGTTGGCAGCAGAACGGCAGTTCCAGAGGCTGCCTGCGACCTGGAACTCCACGTGGGTGGTGCGTGCAGGGACCACCAGGTTAGAGAGGCAGCAGCCACGCGGTGTGGTGCGTTTGTGTAGCCTGTGCAGAGAGGAGAGAACAGGGATAGGCAGAGGCATAGTTGACAGGCTGTAGCAAATGGCTACAAAAATGCAGAGGAGATCGGAATGAAATGAGCTAAGCATCTGGGAGCGGAGAGAGCAGGGCCTCCCTCACCAAAAACTTCTACCTCAGAAACTAAAATTGTTTCACTGAACCACCCGAACAAAAACTCTCCCAACTTCCGCCTTTAGAAATCAGAATTGTTGTGAACCACAGCGGTTCAATGTTTAAAGGAATAGACTCAACCCACTTTATTCAGCTAGCCAACTATGACACCATAGCTAACTAGCAAGCTAGCATCCAATAACAATAACACACCGTTTAGCACCAACACTTGGTCACAACAAACCACCAATAGTGTGATAACACACTAAACAGATCATTCGTGTCTGTGTCAAGTTCCTTTCATGACGCAGCAATGATTAGACGTTGGCTAGCTAGGACAAGTATATTGTATTTAGCTACTACCGTACAGTTAGCTGGTCGTGTTGGGTAGCTAGCAATGGCCACTGTGTTGACTTTGTTTGAAGAACGGCTAGCTAGCTAGCTTCGTGCTACACCCGGCACACAATGGCTATTGTGTTGACTCTGACTCTGTTCGAAAAAACGGCTAGGTAGCTCGCTTCGTGCTACAGCCGGCACTGCCAAGACACAGTAACTACACACAACAACCCACGATGCCTAGCTATGACGCCGTAGCTAACTTGCAAGCTAGCATCCATTAACACACAATTTAGCATCAATACTTGGTTACAACAAACTGCCAAGAGTGTGTTAGCACACTAAACAGATAATTCAAGTCCGTGTCTAGTTCCTTTCATAACGCATAACGCAGCAAAAAATTAAACGTTGGCTAGCAGCACATTAACATTGGAACCAGCTCTCCAGCGTTGCTAATCGTTACCAGTAGCTACCCGCTAGCTAGCTAGCCTCGTGCTTCGATACTAACCTACAATTACCTACGGAAACCTACAATAACAACATTACTAACCTATAATAAATACAATACCTAACTACGGCTAACTACCTACCTACGATCTAATACATGGTTAAGCAAAAAATTAAACGTTGGCTAGCACTACATTAACATTGGAACCAGCTCTCCAGCTTTGCTAATCGTTACCAGTAGCTACCCGCTAGCTAGCTAGCCTCGTGCTTCGATACTAACCTACAATTACCTACGGAAACCTACAATAACAACATTACTAACCTATAATAAATACAATACCTAACTACGGCTAACTACCTACCTATGATCTAATACATGGTTAAGCAAAAAATTAAACGTTGGCTAGCACTACATTAACATTGGAACCAGCTCTCCAGCGTTGCTAATCGTTACCAGTAGCTACCCGCTAGCTAGCTAGCCTCGTGCTTCGATACTAACCTACAATTACCTACGGAAACCTACAATAACAACATTACTAACCTATAATAAATACAATACCTAACTACAGCTAACTACCTACCTACGATCTAATACATGGTTAAGCTTTACTCAACACCATATGAGAAGCTTACCTCCTGCTTACCTCCAGCTAGAGAAAAACACGACCTCTCCCGACAACCGCACCTGGATCAAATGTAAAATCAAAAATGTAAAATCAAAAATGTAATGTGGACCCTGCTACCCAGCTATGTAATGTGGACCCAACTACCCAGCTATGTAATGTTGTCCCAGCTACCCAGCTAACTAGCTATGTAATGTGGACCCTGCTACCCAGCTATGTAATGTGGACCCAACTATCCAGCTATGTAATGTGGACCCAGCTACCCAGCTATGTAATGTGGACCCAGCTACCCAGATACTCAGCTATGTAATGGGGTCCCAGTTAAACAGCTAGGTATTGGGGACCCAGCTAACCAGCTATGTATTCGGGTACCTAGCTACCCATCTATGAAATGTGGACCCAGCTACCAAGCTATTTAATGTGGACCCAGCTACCCAGCAATGTAATGGGGACAGAGCTACCCAGCT
Source organism: Coregonus lavaretus (assembly GCF_964263955.1). Classification (NCBI taxonomy): domain Eukaryota; kingdom Metazoa; phylum Chordata; class Actinopteri; order Salmoniformes; family Salmonidae; genus Coregonus; species Coregonus lavaretus. The sequence continues at coordinate 23,487 of NW_028156165.1, read as the reverse complement.
ATGTAATGTGGACCCATCTGCCCAGCTATGGATTGTGGACCCAGCTACCCAGCTACCAAGCTAAGTAATAGGTACCCAGCTACCCAGCTATGTAATGGGGACAAAGCTACCCAGCTATGAAATGTGGACCCAGCTACCAAGCTATTTAATGTGGACCGAGCTACCCAGCTATGTAATTGGGACCCAGCTACCCAGATATGTAATGTGGACCCAGCTACCATGCTATGTAATCGGGACCTAGCTAACAAGCTATTTAAAGTGGACCCAGCTACCCAGCTATGTAATGGGGACCCAGCTACCCAGCTATGTAATGTGGACCCAGCTACCCAGCTATGTAATCGGGACCTAACTACCCAGATATGTAATGTGGACCCAGCTATCCAGCTACCCAGCTATGTAATATGGACCCAGCTACCCAGCTCTGAAATTGGGAACCAGCTACCTAGCTATGTAATGGGTACCCAGCTACCCAGCTATGTAATGGGGACCCAGTTACCCAGCTATGTAATGTGGACCCACCTACCAAACTATTTTATGTGGACCGAGCTACCCAGCTATGTAATGGGGATCCAGCTACCCAGCTATGTAATGGGTACACAGCTACCCAGCTATGTAATGGGGACCCAGCTACCCAGCTATGTAATCGGGTATCTAGCTACCCAGCTATGAAATGTGGACCCAGCTACCCAGCAATGTAATGGGGACAGAGCTACCCAGCTATGTAATGTGGACCCATCTGCCCAGCTATGGATTGTGGACCCAGCTACCCAGCTACCAAGCTAAGTAATGGGTACCCATCTACCCAGCTATTAATGTGGACACAGCTATCCAGCTACCCAGCTATGTAATGGAGACCAAGCTACCCAGCTATGTAATGTGGACCCAGCAACACAGCTATGTAATGGGGATCCAGCTACCCAGCTATGTAATATGGACCCAGCAACGCAGCTACCCAGCTATGTAATGTGAACCCAGCTACCCAGCTCTGAAATTGGGACCCAGCTACCCAGCTATGTAATGGGGACCCAGCTACCCAGCTATGTAATGGGGACCCAGCTACCCAGCTATGAAATGTGGACCCACCTACCAAACTATTTTATGTGGACCCAGCTACCCAGCTATGTAATGTGGACCCAGCTGCCCAGCTATGGATTGTGGACCCAAATACCCAGCTACCAAGCTAAGTAATGGGGAACCAGCTACCCAGCAATGTAATGTGGCCCTAGCAAGCCGGCTACCCAGCTATATAATGGGGACCAAAATACCAAGCTATGTAATGTGGACCCAGTTACCCAGCTATGTAATCGGGTACCTAGTTACCCAGCTATGAAATGTGGACCCAGCTACCAAGCTATTTAATGTGGACCGAGCTACCCAGCTATGTAATTGGGACCCAGCTACCCAGCTATGTAATGTGGACCCAGCTACCGAGGTATGTAATGGGGACCAAGCTACCAAGCTATTTAATGTGGACCGAGCTACCCAGCTATGTAATGGGGATCCAGCTACCCAGCTATGTAATTGGGACCCAGCTACCCAGCTATGTAATGTGGACCCTGCTACCCTGCTATGTAATGTGGACCCAGCAACACAGCTATGTAAGGGGGACCCAGCTACCCAGCTATGTAATGTGGACTCAGCTACCCAGCTATGTAATCGGGACCTAACTACCCAGCTATGTAATGTGGACCCAGCTATCCAGCTACCCAGCTATGTAATATGGACCCAGCTACCCAGGTATGTAATGGGGACCAAGCTACCAAGCTATTTAATGTGGACCGAGCTACCCAGCTATGTAATGGGGATCCAGCTAACCAGCTATGTAATGTGGCTCTAGCTACCCGGCTACCCAGCTATATAATGGGGACCAAGATACCAAGCAATGTAATGTGGATCCAGCTACCCAGCTATGAAATGTGGACCCAGCTACCAAGCTATTTAATGTGGACCGAGCTACCCAGCTATGAAATTGGGACCCAGCTACCATGCAATGTAATCGGGACCTAGCTACCCAGCTATGAAATTTGGACCCAGCTACCAAGCTATTTAATGTGGACCCAGCTACCCAGCTATGTAATCGGGACCTAACTACCCAGCTATGTAATGTGGACCCAGCTATCCAGCTACCCAGCTATGTAATATGGACCCAGCTACCCAGGTATGTAATGGGGACCAAGCTACCCAGCTATGTAATTGGGACCCAGCTACCCAGCTATGTAATTGGGACCCAGCTACCAGCTATGTAATGTGGACCCAGCTACCCTGCTATGTAATGTGGACCCAGCAACACAGCTATGTAATGGGGACCCAGCTACCCAGCTATGTAATATGGACCCAGCAACCCAGCTACCCAGCTATGTTATGTGGACCCAGCTACCCAGCTATGTAATCGGGACCTAGCTACCCAGCTATGTAATGTGAACCCAGCTACCCAGTTATGTAATGTGAACCCAGCTACCCAGCTCGGAAATTGGGAACCAGCTACCTAGCTATGTAATGGGTACCCAGCTACCCAGCTATGTAATGGGGACCCAGCTACCCAGCTATGTAATCGGGTATCTAGCTACCCAGCTATGAAATGTGGACCCAGCTACCAACCTATTTAATGTGGACCCAGCTACCCAGCTATGTAATGTGGACCCAGCTACCCAGCTATGTAATGGAGACCCAGCTACCCAGCAATGTAATGTGGCCCTAGCTACCCGGCTACCCAGCTATGTAATGGGACCAAGATACCCAGCTATGTAATGTGGACCCAGCTACCCATCTATGTAATGTGGACCCAGATGCCCAGCAATGTGATCGGGAAACTAGCTACCCAGCTATGAAATGAGCACCCAGCTACCAAACTATTTTATGTGGACCCAGCTACCCAGCTCTATAATGTGGACCCAGCCAGCCAGCTATGTAATGGGGACAGATCTACCCAGCTATGTAATGTGGACCCAGCTGCCCAGCTATGGATTGTGGACCCAGCTACCCAGCTACCAAGCTAAGTAACGAGGACCCATTTACCCAGCAATGTAATGTGGCCCTAGCAACCCAGCTATGTAATGGGTACCCAGATACCCAGTTATGTAATGGGGACCTAGTTACCCAGCTATGTAATGTGGTCCCAGCTACCCAGCTATGTAATCGGGTACCTAGTTACCCAGCTATGAAATGTGGACCCAGCTACCAAGCTACTTAATGTGGACCGAGCTACCCAGCTATGTAATTGGGACCCAGCTACCCAGATATGTAATGTGGACCCATCTACCATGCTATGTAATCGGGACCGAGCTACCCAGCTATGTAATTGGGACCCAGCTACCCAGCTATGTAATGTGGACCCAGCTGCCCAGCTATGGATTGTGGACCCAGCTACCCAGCTACCAAGCTAAGTAACGGAGACCCATCTACCCAGCTATGTAATGTGGACCCAGCTATCCAGCTACCCAGCTATGTAATATGGACCCAGCTACCCAGGTATGTAATGGGGACCCAGTTACCCAGCTTTGAAATTGGGACCCAACTACCCAGCTATGTAATATGGACCCAGCTACCCAGCTACATAATGTGATCCCAGCTACCCAGCTATGTAATGTGGACCCAGTTACTCAGATACCATGCTATGTAATGGGGAACCAGCTAACCAGCTATGTCATGTGGACCAGCTACCCAGCTATGTAATTTGGACCCAGCTACCCAGCTATGCAATGGGGACCCAGCTACTCAGCTATGTAATGTGGACCCAGCTACCCAGCTATGAAATGGGGACCCTGCTACCCAGCTATGTAATGTGGACCCAGCTACCCAGCTATGTAATTTGGACCCAGCTACCCAGCTATGTAATATGGACCTAGTTACCCAGCTACGTAATGTGGACCCAGCTACCCAGCTATGTAATGTGGACCCAGCCTCCCAGCTATGTAATGGGGTCTCAGCTTCCCAGCTACGTAATATGGACCCATTAACAAATCTACCCAGCTTTGTAATGGGGACCCAGCTACCCAGTTATGAAATGGGGACCCAGCTACCCAGCTATGTAATGTGGACCCAGCTACCCAGCTATGTAATGGTGACCCAGCTACCCAGCTATGTAATGTGGACCTAGCTACCCAGCTACGTAATGTGGACCCAGCTTCCCAACTATGTAATGGGGACCCAGCTACCCAGCTATGTAATGTGGACCCAGCCTCCCAGCTATGTAATGGGGTCTCAGCTACCCAGCTACGTAATGGGGACCCAGTTATCCAGCTATGTAATGTGTACCCATCTACCCAGCTACCCAGCTATGTATTGTGGACCAAGCTACCCAGCTATGTAATGTGGACCCAGCTACCCAGCTACCCAGCTATGTATTGTGGACCCAGCTACCCAGCTACCGAGCTATATAATGTGGACCCAGCTACCCAGCTCTGTAATGTGGACCCAGCTACCCAGGTATTTAATGTGCACCTAGCTACCCAGTTATGTAATGTGGACCCAGCTACCCAGATACTCAGCTATGTAATGGGGACCCAGCTAACCAGCTATGTAATGTGGACCCATCAACCCAGCTATGTAATGTGGACCAGCTATCCTGCTATGTAATGTGGACCCAGGTACCCAGCAATGTAATGTGGACCCAGCTACCCAGCTATGTAACGGGGATTCAGCCAGCCAGCTATGTAATGGGGACTCAGATACCAAGCTATGTAATATGGACCCAGCAACCCATGTACCCAGCTTTGTAATTGGGACCCAGATACCCTGCTATGTAATGTGGACCCAGCTACCCAGCTATGTAATGTGGACCCAGCAACCCAGCTATGTAATGTGGACCCAGCTACCCAACTTTGTAATTGGGACCCAGCTACCCAGCTATGTTATGTGGACTCAGCTACCCAGCTATGTAATGTGGACCCAGCAACCTAGCTACCCATCTATGTAATGTGGACCCAGCTGCCCAGCTATGTAATGTGGACCCAGCTGCCCAACTATGGGTTGTGGACCCAGCTACCCAGCTACCAAGCTAAGTAATGGGGACCCATCTACCCAGCTATGTAATGTGGACCCAGCTATCCAGCTACCCAGCTATGTAATATGGACCCAGCTACCCAGCTATGTAATGGGGACCCAGCTACCCAGCTATGGAATTGGGACCCAGCCACCCAGCTATATAATCAGGACCCAGCTACCCAGCTATGAAATTGGGATCCAGCTACCCAGCTATGTAAAGGGGATCCAACAACCCAGCTATGTAATGGGGACTCAGCCAGCCAGCTATGTAATGGGGACCCAGCTACCCAGCTACGTAATGTGGTCCCAGCTACCCAGCTTTGTAATGTGGACCCAGCTACCCAGCTACACAGCTATGTATTGTGGACCCAGCTACTCAGCTACCGAGCTATATAATGTGGACCCAGCTACCCAGCTATGTAATGGGGACTCAGCCAGCCAGCTATGTAATGGGGACCCAGTTACCAAGCTATGTAATGTTGACCCAGCTACCCAGCTATGTAATTGGGACCCAGCTACCCAGCTATGTAATTGGTACCCAGCTTCCTAGCTATGTAATTGGGACCCAGCTACCAGCAATGTAATGTGGACCCAGCTACCCAACTATGTAATCGGGACCTAGCTACCCAGCTATGTAATGTGGACCCAGCTACCCAGCTATGTAATGTGAACCCAGCTACCCAGCTATGAAATTGGGACCCAGCTACCTAGCTATGTAATGGGGACCCAGCTACCCAGCTATTTAATGTGGACCCAGCTACCCAGCTATGTAATGTGGTCCCAGCTACCCATGAAGAGGGCACGACAAAGCCTATTCCCCCTCAGGAGACTGAAAAGATTTGGCATGGGTCCTCAGATCCTCAAAAAATTATACAGCTGCACCATCGAGAGCATCCTGACTGGTTGCATCACCGCCTGGTATGGCAACTGCTTGGCCTCCGACCGCAAGGCACTACAGAGGGTAGTGCGTACGGCCCAGAGTGGCGCAGTGGTCTAAGGCACTGCATCGCAATGCTAACTGTGCCACTAGAGATCCTGGTTCGAATCCAGGCTCTGTCGCAGCCGGCCGCGACCGGGAGACTCATGGGCGGCGCACAATTGGCCCAGCGTCGTCCAGGGTAGGGGAGGGAATGGCCGGCAGGGATGTAGCTCAGTTGATAGAGCATGGCGTTTGCAACGCCAGGGTTGTGGGTTCGATTCCCACGGGGGGCCAGTATAAAAAATAAAATAAAAAATGTATTCACTAACTGTAAGTCGCTCTGGATATAAGAGCGTCTGCTAAATGACTAAAATGTAAAAAAATCACTGGGGCCAAGATCCTGCCATCCAGGACCTCTATACCAGGCGGTGTCAGAGGAAGGCCCTCAAAATTGTCAAAGACTCCAGCCACCCTAGTCATAGACTGTTCTCTCTGCTACCGCACGGCAAGCGGTACCGGAGTGCCAAGTCTAGGTCCAAAAGACTTCTCAACAGCTTCTAGCCATAAGACTCCTGAACAGCTAATCATGGCTACCCGGACTATTTGCACTGCCCCCCCACCCCATCCTTTTACGCTGCTGCTACTCTGTTAATTATTTATGCATAGTCACTTTAACTCTACCCACATGTACATATTACTTCAACTACCTCAACTAGCCGGTGCCCCCGCACATTGACTCTGCACCGGTACCCCCCTGTATATATAGCCTCCCTACTGTTATTTTACTTTACTTCTGCTCTTTTTTTCTCAACACTTTTTTTGTTGTTGTTTTATTTTTAATAAATAAATGCACTGTTGGTTAAGGGCTGTAAGTAAGCATTTCACTGTAATGTGTGCACCTGTTGTATTCGGCGCATGTGGCCAATACAATTTGATTTGATTTGATTTGATGTAAGGGGGCCTAGCTACCCATCTATGTAATGTGGACCCAGCTACCCAGCTACGTAATATGGACCTAGATACCCAACTATGTAATGGGGACCCAGCTACCCAGCTATGTAATGGGGACCCAGCTACCCAGCTATGTCGTGTGGACCCAGTTACCCAGCTACCGAGCTATATAATGTGGACCCAGCTACCCAGCTATGTAATTTGGGACCCAGCTACCCAGCTATGTAATGTGGAACCAGCTACCCAGCTACCCAGCTATGTAATGGGTACCCAGCTAACCAGCTATATCATGTCGACCCAGCTATGTAATTGGGACCCAGCTACCCAGCTATGTAATGTGGACCCAGCAACCTAGCTACCCAGCTACGTAATGTGGTCCCAGCTACCCAGCTTTGTAATGTGGACCCAGCTACCCAGCTATGTAATGGGGACCCAGCTACCCAGCTATGTAATGGGGACCCAGCTACCCAGCTATGTAATGGGGACCCAGCTACCCAGCTATGTCGTGGGGACCCAGCTACCCAGATATCCAGCTATGTAATGTGGACCCAGCTACCCAGCTACCGAGCTATATAATGTGGACCCAGCTACCCAGCTATGTAATGGGGACCCAGCTACCCAGCTATGTCGTGTGGACCCAGCTACCCAGATATCCAGCTATGTAATGTGGACCCAGCTACCCAGCTACCGAGCTATGTAATGTGGACCCAGCTTCCCAGCTATGAAATTGGGACCCTGCTACCCAGCTATGTAATATGGACCCAGTTACCCAGCTACGTAATGTGGACCCAGCTACCCAAATATGTAAGGGGGACCCAGCTACCCAGCTATGTATTGTGGATCCAGCTACCCTGCTATGTAATATGAACTCAGCTACCCAGCTATGTAATGGGCACCCAGCTACCCAACTAGGTAATATGGACACAGCAACCCATCTACCCAGCTATGTAATGGGAACCCAGCTACCCTGCTATGTAATGTGGACCCAGCTACCCAGCTATGTAATGGGGACCCAGCAACACAGCTATGTAATGTGGACCCAGCTACCCAGCTATGTAAGGGGGCCTAGCTAACCAGCTATATCATGTGGACCCAGCTATGTAATTGGGACCCAGCTACCCAGCTTTGTAATTGGTACCCAGCTTCCCAGCTATGTAATTGGGACCCAGCTACCAGCTATGGAATGTGGACCCAGCTACCCAGCTACCCTGCTATGTCATGGGGACCCAGCTACCCACCTATGTAACTGGTACCCAGCTTCCCAGCTATGAAATTGGGACCCAGCAACACAGCTATGTAATGTGGACCTAGCTACCCAGCTATGTAAGGGGGCCTAGCTACCCAGCTATGTAATATGGACCCAGCTACCCAGCTATGTAATATGGACCCAGCTACCCAGCTACGTAATGTGGACCCAGCTACCCAAATATGTAAGGGGGACCCAGCTACCCAGCTATGTGTTGTGGATCCAGCTACCCTGCTATGTAATGTGAACCTAGCTACCCAGCTATGTAATGTGGACCTAGCTACCCAGCTATGTAATGTGGACCCAGGTACCCAATTATGTAATGGGGACCCAGCTACCCATATACCCAGCTATGTAATGGGGACCCAGCTACCCAGCTATGTAATGTGGACCTAGCTACCCAGCTATGTAATGTGGACCTAGCCATCCAGCTATGTAATGGGGACCCAGCTACTCAGCTATGTAATGTGGACCCAGATATCCAGCTATATAATGTGGACCCAGCCACCCTGCTACCCAGCTATGTAATGTGGACCCAGCTACCCAGCTATGTAATGGGGACCCAGCTACCCTGCTATGTAATTGGGACCCAGCTACCCAGCTATGTAATGTGGACCCAGCTACCCAGCTATGTAATGTGGACCCATTTATCCAGCTACCCAGCTATATAATGTGGACCCAGCTACCCAGCTATGTAATGTGGACCCAGCTACCCAGCTATATAATTGGGACCCAGCTACCCAGCTATATAATTGGGACCCAGCTACCCTGCTATGTAATGGGGACCCAGCTACCCAGCTATTTATTGGGGACCCAGCTACCCAGCTATGTAATGGGGACCCAGCTACCCAGCTATGTAATGTGGACCTAGCGACCCAGCTATGTAATTGGGACCCAGCTATCCAGCTATGTAATGGGGACCCAGCTACCCAGCTATGTAATGTGGACCTAGCGACCCAGCTATGTAATTGGGACCCAGCTATCCAGCTATATAATTGGGACCCAGCTACCCAGCTATATAATTGGGACCCAGCTACCCTGCTATGTAATGGGGACCCAGCTACCCAGCTATTTATTGGGGACCCAGCTATCCAGCTATGTAATGGGGACCCAGCTACCCAGCTATTTATTGGGGACCCAGCTACCCTGCTATGTAATGGGGACCTAGCTACCCAGCTATGTAATGGGGACCTAGCTACCCAGCTATGTATTGTGGACCCCCAGCTACCCAGCTATGTAATGGGGACCTAGCTACCCAGCTATGTATTGTGGACCCAGCTACCCAGCTATGTAATGTAGACCCAGCTACCCAGCTATGTAATGGGGACCCAGCTACCCAGCTATGTAATGGGGACCCAGCTACCCAGCTATGTAATGTGGACCCAGCTACCCAGCTATGTAATGTGGACCCAGCTACCCAGCAATATAATGTGGACCCAGCTACCCAGGAGGGAGAGAGTTAGGGGAATAGGAGAGGAGGAGGAAGAGAGGAGGAGAGGGAGGAGATGAGTTGAGAGTGAGGTTGGAGGGAGAGGAGAGGAGTTGGTGGTCTCACTCCCAGCCTCCCCAACTCCCCCTCTCTCTCCCGTCCCTCCTCCCCAACTCCCTTTCTCCCATCCTCCCAGACGACATTTCTCTCTCATTAATCATTGATGGTGACCTTTCTCTACCAGAGGCACCAACCTCAATCACAGGAACACTGAACACATCGAACCCTCCATTCCACTATCCCCTGGGCTATCGCTATGCTAGGTCCAATACCATTCCACTAGCCCCTGGGCTAATGCTAAGCTAACCCTCCATTCCACTATCCCCTGGGCTATCGCTATGCTAGGTCCAATACCATTCCACTAGCCCCTGGGCTAATGCTAAGCTAACCCTCCATTCCACTAGCCCCTGGGCTATCGCTAGGCTAGGTCCAATACCAATCCAGTAGCCCCTGGGCTAATGCTAAGCGAACCCTCCATTCCACAAGGCCTCTGACCTGTACTCTGTGATGGAAGCCCCTGACGGAACTATAACACTAAATTAAAGTGTGATATTGGCTCTGTCTTGCATAAAATTAGAGGCAGTGACTAATGGTCATCCTTGAGATAAAATAGCAAAAATCCAACACTCCTTTATGGTGATCTGATGGTTGTAATCTGAAATGGCTGATTGATTGGTCTAGCACTTGGAATAGCAGAGCATGAGATGGAGAGATGTTTTATAATATAGAGAAAGGCAGGGACAGAGACAGAAAGACGTAAGAGAGAGAGAGAGTTTTAGACAGAAGAAAAAGGGAAATCTGCATTTACAGGAGAAACCAACCCAGGCTTGATTAGCTCATTATACCACCAGGGGTCATGCTGGTGGAGGTGTCAGCAGGTGAGCTCATCACTGTACCCCTCACCCCTATTCCATGCCTTCCCCTCATCCCCTTTCCCTCCCTCTCTATCTCCCCCACTGTGTGCGGGAAGTCGGGGGTGTCACCGGCGTCCGTTTCATCCCACAGCCAATCATCTCTAATGGATGACGCGCCACAGGGGTCGCAGTGCAGCTCACAACATGCTAACGATAATTAGCTCACAGTGCAGGAGGGAAGGTAATTAAGATAAGCAAACATCTCCCCCTGCTCCCCTACCTCACCCTTACGTCACCCATACCCCCACCCCACCCCCACCCCACCCCCCTTCACCTCAAACATCCCTCTCTGAAGACCTCCACAACCTCAGAGTCCAAAGAGAGAGAGTGTGTGTGTGTGTGTGTGTGTGTGTGTGTGTGTGTGTGTGTGTGTGTGTGTGTGTGTGTGTGTGTGTGTGTGTGTGTGTGTGTGTGTGTGTGTGTGTGTGTGTGTGTGTGTGTGTGTGTGTGTGTGTGTGTGTGTGTGTGTGTGTGTGTGTGTGTGTGTGTGTGTGTGTGTGTGTGTGTGTGTGTGTGTGTGTGTGTGTGTGTGTGTGTGTGTGTGTGTGTGTGTGTGTGTGTGTGTGTGTGTGTGTGTGTGTGTGTGTGTGTGTGTGTGTGTGTGTGTGTGTGTGTGTGTGTGTGTGTGTGTGTGTGTGTGTGTGTGTGTGTGTGTGTGTGTGTGTGTGTGTGTGTGTGTGTGTGTGTGTGTGTGTGTGTGTGTGTGTGAGTGTGTGTGTGTGTGTGTGTGTGTGTGTGTGTGTGTGTGTGTGTGTGTGTGTGTGTGTGTGTGTGTGTGTGTGTGTGTGTGTGTGTGTGTGTGTGTGTGTGTGTGTGAGTGTGTGTATGTGTGTGTGTGTGTGTGTGTGTGTGTGTGTGTGTGTGTGTGTGTGTGTGTGTGTGTGTGTGTGTGTGTGTGTGTGTGTGTGTGTGGTGGGGGTTAGGGGGGGTCTAGCCTTGATGTTTAGGGTCTTTTGATTGGAGTAAATCTGTCTTTCATCTCAGTGAAGATCCAAAGGACAGGAACCTTTCAGGCCCTCGTGTGAACTTATAGGGGGTCTCTTTTTAACTCTCTGCTTTATCCACCGATCTGAAATCAATCATTAAAAGCAAATACACATTTGCTAAAAACATTTGCTTTGTTTATCCAAAACCACTGAGTTAAGATGGGATTCATTCTGATCTTGGGTTGTCGACAATGCAAATTTTAAGGACAATTTCTGATTGAGCCGACATCTGCAGCGATAACTGTGAATGCGATCTCCGCAAACGAGGGAACATTGCCTTTAAAAGCCACATTGTCGAGAACCCGCGATCAAATTGAATCCCTTCAAGTATACAGCTCTTCCAGTGAAGTTTCTGTAACATTTCCCAGTTGGTAAATAAGGCCGTGAAGCAACAATCAATGGATGGAGATAAGAGGAGTCAGCTGCTTCTGACAGGAGAGAAGAGAGGAGAAGAAGAGGAAGATGGAGGAAGAGGGAGGAACAGGGAGGAGGGGGGAGAGGGAGGATGAGCTGTCTGTATATTCGGGCTGGTGTATTCTAGTAGTCAACAACAACAGCAGTTGGTAGTCATGACATGTCTTCTGATCTGGTCCAGTCATACAGACAGAGACATAGGCCTACTTAGGGCTACAGTGGAGGCTGCTGAGGGGAGGACGGCTCATAATAATGTCTGGAACAGAGCGAATGCAATGGCATCAAACACATGAAACCCATATGTTTGATGTATTTGATACCATTCCACCAATTCCGCTCCTGCCATTACTTACCACGAGCCCGTCCTCCTCAATTAAGGTGCAACCAACCTCCTGTTCTAGATTCAATCCGTAGCGAGGAAGATCCTGCTTTATAGCGTGATTTAAATTTAAAGGTAATTTCGATTAAGTCGACATATGCATACGTTTACATAGGTTTACTGTGAATGCAGTCTCTGCAAACGCGGGAACATTGACCTTAAATTTCAATCACGCTATAGTGTGGATCTTCCGCGCCACGGATATAATCTAGGCCTTATAGCTACTACCACCACCAGAACAATATTTATTATGTTTTGAATGGAATGCCAATTCATGCCAGTAGAGAGAATAACTGATCTGATGACACTAAAGGCAGTTTATGTATGACAGTACTGCCATCTGTAGATCACTCTAGGACAGTACTGCCATCTGTAGATCACTCTAGGACAGTACTGCCATCTGTAAATCATTCTAGGACAGTACTGCCATCTGTAGATCACTCTAGGACAGTACTGCCATCTGTAGATCACTCTAGGACAGTACTGCCATCTGTAGATCACTCTAGGACAGTACTGCCATCTGTAGATCACTCTAGGACAGTACTGCCATCTGTAGATCACTCTAGGACAGTACTGCAATATATAGATCATTCTAGGACACTACTGCAATATATAGATCACTCTAGGACAGTACTGCCATCTGTAGATCATTCTAGGACAGTACTGCAATATATAGATCATTCTAGGACACTACTGCAATATATAGATCATTATAGGACACTTCTTATTCCACTTTAACTACAATGAACAAAAATATAAACGCAACATGTAAAGTGTACTGTTGTTCCCATGTTTCATGAGCTGAAATAAAAGATCCCAGAAATGTCCATACGCACAAAAAGGTTATTTCTCTCAAATGTTGTGCACAAATGTGTTTACATCCCTGTTAGTGAGCATTTCTCCTTTGCCAAGATAATCCATCCACCTGACAAATGTGGCATATTAAGAAGTTGATTAAACAGAATGATCATTACACCGGTGCACCTTGTGCTGGGGACAATAAAAGGCCACTCTAAAATGTGCAGTTCTGTCACACAACACAATGCCACAGATGTCTCAAGTTTTGAGGGAGTGTGCAATTGGCATGCTGACTGCAGGAATGTCCACCAGAGCTCTTGCCAGAGAATTGAATGTTTATTTCTCTACCATAAGCCGCCTCCAACATCATTTTAGAGAACTTGGCAGTATGTCCAACCGGCCTCACAACCGCAGACCATGTGTAACCACGCCAGCCCAGGACCCTCACATCCAGCTTCTTCACCTGCGAGATCATCGGAGACCAGCCAACCGGACAGCTGATGAAACTGTGGGTTTGCATAACCAAAGAATGTCTGCACAAACTGTCAGAAACCGTCTCAGGGAAGGTCATCTGCATGCTCGTCGTCCTCACCAGGGTCTTGACCTGACTGCAGTTCGGCGTCGTAACTGACTTCAGTGGGCAAATGATCATCTTCAATGGCCAATGGCACGCTGATGGTGTCGTGTGGGCGAGTGGTTTGCTGATGTCAATGTTGTGAACAGAGTGCCCCATGGTGGCGGTGGGGTTATGGTATGGGCAGGCATAAGCTACGGACAACAAACACAATTGCATTTTATCAATGGCTATTTGAATGCACAGAGATACCGTGACGAGATCCTGAGGCCCATTGTCATGTCATTCATCCGCTGCCATCACCTCATGTTTCAGCATGATAATGCACAGCCCCATCTGTACACAATTCCTGGCTGAAAATGTCCCAGTTCTTCCATGGCCTGCATACTCACCAGACATGTCACCCATAGAGCATGTTTGGGATGCTCTGGAACGATGTGTATGTTCCCACCAAAATCCAGCAACTTCGCACAGCCATTGAAGAGGAGTGGGACAACATTCAGCCTGATCAACTCTATGCGAAGGAGATGTGTCACGCTGCATGAGGCAAAAGGTGGTCACACCAGATACTGACTGGTTTTCTGATCCATGCCCCTATATTTTTTTTAAGGTATCCGTGACCAACAGATGCATATCTGTTTTTCCAGTCATGTGAATTCATAGATTAGGGCCTAATGACTGACTTCCTTATATGAACTGTATCTCAGTAAAATCTTACTGTTTCTATTTTTGTTCAGTGTAGTTTCTCACCAAGTGGAAAAGGCAACACGTAGAGATAGTATAGATTGGAATTCTCTTGAGATGTAGTCCTGTTTTTAAGCACTTTATTTAAAATCAAACTGAAGGCACAGTGTTTGCATAGGTCCCATGGTGGAGGGTGAATTTCAACAATCAAGGAAACCAGATGATTTGATATGAATTGATTTTATGGGCCTGACTATAACTTGGCGGACTCTGCTGTCCTATGCATCACATTTCAAAAGATAACGTACTGTAGTTATACAGGAATAAAAACCTTCAAGGTGTCCAAATATCCATCCATTCAGTCAGTCAGAAGACCTGCATTTAGCACCCAACAAAACAAGAACAGTACAATATACAGAAAATAAATTTAAAAAACACAGTCATACCAAAACAATGTAATTTTCAAATAGTTATTGCTACATTTGAGATGTCCCTCATCTTAGGTATATACATGTAATAATAATAACATGCATGTCTGTGTCCTTATAATCGTTTATTCACATACTAGAAGCATTAAGCATCATTCAATGCATGGCGTTTTCTTAATATAAGATATTCCCTTAAGACTCTTGTTTTAGTTTTTTAGTTTTTTTGTCATTTAGCAGACGCTCTTATCCAGAGCGACTTACAGGAGCAATTAGGGTTAAGTGCCTTGCTCAAGGGCACATCGACAGATTGTTCTCCAAGTCGGCTCTGGGATTAGAACCAGCGACCTTTCGGTTACTGGCACTACGCTCTTAACCACTAAGGTACCTGCCGCCCAGACTCATGCTCTTGTAGAAACAATATACAGTACATCCACTTTAAACACTAGTCTCTTTGCTCTGAAGCTTTGCAAATAAATAGACCTGAAACAGCATATCAACACATGATACTGTGAACCCACGGTATAAGGTACCATCCACAAGAACTAAATCAGTCGATAAAGTCCAGTCTTAAATATTACAAGTACGCCTGGTTTCAAGTGGTAAGGCATGACATAGACTGGCAGCTAGCCTGGTAGCCAGAGATGTTTCTTAAATCAGGCAACTCCTTTGTCTTTGTTGATGGAATGAAATAAAAATTACTTCGATGGGCCCACAGAGGAGGCTACCAGGCTAGACAGTAGCATTCTACAGTGATGGAATCCCTGGACACATCTGAAATGGAACCCTATTCCCTATATAGTGAACTACTTTTAGGGTGCCATTTTGGAGTGAATCCCTGTGTGTCCACCCGTGGCCCTCCTGTCTCCTTTCCCACAGTGTCATTTTCTTCATAAAGGCTGATGGTGATGTTCCTCTTTGGACACCGTGGAAAAAGACGCAGCTCACAGAGAGAGAAGAAATGTCCAGTTAGATGTCCAGTTATCTCACTGAGCTCAGTGGTCCGGTGTTGGTCCTCAACTCCTCCCTGAGATCTTGTTTTGGGATCTAGAAAAGAAAGTGGAATGTCATGAAATCGAGTGAAAATAACAGATATTTTTATAATTACCTTTTCTGTTGCTTTGGAATCTAGAACAGAACAGATAAGTAAAAACTAGTGCACTATATAAGAAAAAGGGTGCCATTTGGGACACAGCCTAGCAAACACTTTGTGATACAGCCTAGCAAACACTTTGTGATGTTCTTGTAGTTCTGTGCTGCAGTATAATCTGTTCTTACCTGCTAGGTTTTTTCTGTCCACCAGGTGGCGGCAGATTGGACTTTCCTCTCTCTAACACTGATGGAATTTTGGGTTTGGAGAGCGGGCAGGGGGGCGGGGGTCTGTTGGGGGGGTCAGGTCTGTGTTTGTGAGGTGTTGAGGGGGAGGACTGGGGGCTGGGGGGCAGGATGGCTGGAGGAAGGGGCGGGAGGGGTCCTTTCTGCTGGGCTAGGTAGCTGGGGCTGGGAGGTGGTTTAGGCTTGGGCTTTGGCAGGGTCTGGAGAGAGGGTTGGGGCTGGGGCTGGGGCTGGGGTTGAGGCTGGGGCTGGGGCTGGGGCTGGGATACAGCCTGTCTCTGCTGGGCTGCGTAAGCAGGTATAGGAGGGGGTTTCACTGTGGGACGGAAGATAGCGTGCCTGGTCCTGGTGGAGGGGCTGGGGCGAGGACTGGACTGACTCTGTGGAGGACAAACACAATCACTCACAGCATTACTGTCAGTACTTTTTGAAATTATTATTTTGTTATTTACCTGTCAAGAGTACAATTTTTAGCATTGACTGTACTTTACATACAAAGTACAGTGGTGTAAAGTGAATGAACAGATCCCCTCACCGGTCTGTCTGAGCCCTGTCTCTTCAGTAGGAAGGTAGGGTTGGCATGGCCGTTGGCATGACTGTTGTCAAGGTGACCATTGACAAGACTGTTCACAAGGTGACTGTTGGCAAGATTGTTGGCTTGTAGATGTTTCGCTTCAGCAGGGACTGGACAACTGACTGGACAACTAAGGAGTCAAACACAATGTTTAATCTGAGATGTTGATTACTGTGCAATGTCTATGTTGCATATTTTCCTTGAATAAAATAAGATCAATCCAAACAGTTAAAGATGTAAAAACAACAGAAAGACTTGAGTTACACACATTATCTTGGGTGGTGGGACCGAGGTCTTCAGAGGAAGGTTTTTATGTAGTTTATGGCTGTAGCAACACCACAGTCCCACAGAAGCCAATAGGACGAAGAGAACCAGGGGGAGGAGCAACAGGACAGGAAGTAGACTGCCTAGAAACACAAATATCAACAACAAAGGTCAGAGCAAACATTAACTTGGAAGATTACTTGAAAACCAACAATCAAATATATGTTGTTTAACCTAGTAGTCTTTTGCAACACCACATCAGTTATTAGATTTAATTGACTGACTGAATCATTATTTGAGTGACTGGTTGGTTGATTGATAACATACTGTGGTTGATGACAGGTCCACTGTCGACACTTCCACCTGTCCCCTCCTGGTCACACATGGGAGGGGCCCAGCCTGAATCACAGTGGCAGTGGTGGTTGTTGTTACACAGCTAGAGAGAGAACAGAGGAGGAGGAGAGGAGAGATAAGTAGTGGTTGTTGTTACACAGCTAGAGAGAGAACAGAGGAGGAGGAGAGGAGAGATAAGTAGTGGTTGTTGTTACACAGCTAGAGAGAGAACAGAGGAGGAGGAGAGGAGAGATAAGTAGTGGTTGTAGTTACACAGCTAGAGAGAGAACAGAGGAGGAGGAGAGGAGAGATAAGTAGTGGTTGTAGTTACACAGCTAGAGAGAGAACAGAGGAGGAGGAGAGGAGAGATAAGTAGTGGTTGTTGTTACACAGCTAGAGAGAGAACAGAGGAGGAGGAGAGGAGAGATAAGTAGTGGTTGTTGTTACACAGCTAGAGAGAGAACAGAGGAGGAGGAGAGGAGAGATAAGTAGTGGTTGTAGTTACACAGCTAGAGAGAGAACAGAGGAGGAGGAGAGGAGAGATAAGTAGTGGTTGTAGTTACACAGCTAGAGAGAGAACAGAGGAGGAGGAGAGGAGAGATAAGTAGTGGTTGTAGTTACACAGCTAGAGAGAGAACAGAGGAGGAGGAGAGGAGAGATAAGTAGTGGTTGTTGTTACACAGCTAGAGAGAGAACAGAGGAGGAGGAGAGGAGAGATAAGTAGTGGTTGTAGTTACACAGCTAGAGAGAGAGAAGAAGAAACTGCAACACGGTTTCAACACTGACAACCTGTCAATATCCCTCCTACTCTATATCATGTGTTATAACAGCTTTATTAAACCCCTGAGTCCATAACCTCAGACCCAGCACCTTCCCCTCCCTTATTCTACAGTAGCCCATACGCCTGCCTACCTACCTCTCCCACATCACTCCCATACCCTTCCCCTATCACACACCCAGCCCCTCCCATACCCCATGGCCGTGGCACTTGGCATTGCACTCATCCGCTCTCAGGAAAGACGCGTTGCGGCACTCTCCTCCGAAACAGATCTGTTAGAGAGAGAGAGAGAGAGAGAGAGTGAGTGAGAGAGAAAGAGAAGGAGAGAGAGAGTGAGAGAGAGAGTGAGTGAGTCATTATCATAAGTAGATAGTCCAGTAAATGACATCCTGTCACAACAGAGAGGACTAAAAGATACATAAGATATACAGCGCACACACACACACACACCCCACACCCTCCACCCCTCACCCTCCACCCCACACCCTCCACCCCTCACCCTCCACCCCACACCCTCCACCCCTCACCCTCCACCCCACACCCTCCACCCCACACCCTCCACCCCACACCCCTCCACCCCACACCCTCCACCCCACACCCTCCACCCCTCACCCTCCACCCCACACCCTCCACCCCTCACCCTCCACCCCACAACCCTCCACCCCACACCCTCCACCCCACACCCTCCACCCCTCACCCTCCACCCCACACCCTCCA
This sequence comes from Coregonus lavaretus, assembly GCF_964263955.1. Lineage (NCBI taxonomy): Eukaryota > Metazoa > Chordata > Actinopteri > Salmoniformes > Salmonidae > Coregonus > Coregonus lavaretus. Next base: position 4,724 of record NW_028156165.1, on the reverse strand, counting down.
CCCCACACCCTCCACCCCACACCCTCCACCCCTCACCCTCCACCCCACACCCTCCACCCCACACCCTCCACCCCTCACCCTCCACCCCACACCCTCCACCCCACACCCTCCACCCCTCACCCTCCACCCCTCACCCTCCACCCCACACCCTCCACCCCACACCCTCCACCCCACACCCTCCACCCCACACCCTCCACCCCTCACCCTCCACCCCACACCCTCCACCCCACACCCTCCACCCCACACCCTCCACCCTCACCCTCCACCCCTCACCGAGTCCTCTCCACACTTGGTCCCGGTCATGACTAGTCCTGGGTCCAGTGTGTCCCCCTGTTCCTCGTCCCCCTGGCCTGGTCGGTAAACGTGTGTCCCCCTACAGAGGACCTTCCTGCTTCCCACCCGGACTGTGGTGTCGATGGGAACAGCATTAGTCTCCAGGGGCTTGGTGGCTGAACTCACACACTGGATCTTACCACACCTGGCATCCTAAAGCAACAGAAAGGTCACATGGATTTGGACATGTAGGGATTGTTCTGCAGGTATGGAAGAAATGTTAAATGGTAGTTCATGGAAGAGACACTTCTATACTTGCAAAGGATCACACATTTGGTGCCGACTGTGTGTCTCCTCACCTGTCCCTGCATCCTCTGTATTTCCCCAACAGGTCTTTGCCACAGTTCCCAAAGGAGTCTCCTGCCTCGTTCACTTTCTTAAAGCACAGGTCTAGAGCAGGACGGCCATCTAGAGAGGACAGAACACACAGTGTTATATGACCGCATGCTAGCAGACAGATGGCCAGTTCCTGTGGTCAGGTAAAGCCTGTCCTGTGAAGATCTCTGATTGTGAAAACAGAAATAACACCAAACAGAGCCCAGTCCATTAGCAAGCCTAATCCTTCTCCCTTGGAGCCAATCTGAAGGAACCAGATAGGTGTGAGCAATGTTGTTGAAGCCGCAGACACCAAAGGGGGGCTAAGGACTGGTTTTGTACCAGACAATGGATTTCAACAGGGGAGCGTTATATTGAAAAGTGCTGTAAAAGCAATTCATTACTTTATAACAGGATGCAATAACACGCCTACTAACTCCGCCCTGGAGTGATTGACAGGTACTAACCCCGTCCCCAGAGTGATTGACACTGCTGCTCCAGGGTGAGACACATGCCAGTGTAGCAGTAGGCCCGCCCCCCCGTCACAGGAAGTACCATCCACCAGGTATAAGTTAGCAGGACAAGACTCTGCCTTCCCATCACAGTACTCTGGTAGGTCACATGACCCTGATGGAGTACGACACAACACACCTGGACTTTTCAACTAGAGAGAGAGAGAGAGAGAGAGAGAGAGAGAGAGAGAGAGAGAGAGAGAGAGAGAGAGAGAGAGGAGAGAGAGAGAGAGAGAGAGAGAGAAGGGGGACTATTAAACGACACAACACACCTGGACTCCTCAACTAGAGAGAGAGTGAGGAAGAGAAAGAGATACTGGAGGAAGAGACAGAGACAGAGAGAGAGAGAGAGAGAGAAAGGGTGGGGGATAGCGAGAGAGAGGGTGGGGGATAGAGAGAGAGAGAGCACGAGATGGAGAGCGAGAGAGAGAGAAAGAGAGAGAGAAAGCGACCGAGAGAGAGAGAGCGCGAGAGAGAGAGCGCGAGAGAGAGGATGACCAGAAAGAGAGAGAGGGGAGAGAGAGAGAGGAGAGTGTGTACAGTACCTTACAGTTGTGGCAGCAGACTCCATGGGCACACTCTGCTCCAGCCTTCAGAGTACAGTTGTTGGCATTACAGCAGGGACTGGAACACTCCTGCAGAGAGGATGAATAATCAGTATACACACACACACACCCCACACACAGACGCACACTCCCCCCTCACCTCCTCGTCTCCACAGTCACACTCCTCTCCATCCTCCAGGTACCCGTTCCCACAGCGCTGCCCCCCGTACATGGCTCTGGTGTTGGGAGGTTGAACAGACACTTCCCCCCTCCGGAGCTCAGGTACCTGCTCAGCTCCCGCTGGTTACAGCCGTTAAACACACGTGGAAACGGTGGCTGCGACACACACACCAGGGGTGTATTCAGTAAGGTGCAACGTTGCGACATATTGCAGATAGAAATGCCATGAAAAGACTTTACATGATTCCTTCTACTCTACATGTCAGAGAAGAAAGTCTGTTCTATGTAATATATTTCTATACAGAAATTAATATTCCACAACATTTTGCCAGCTGAACATGTCCCAAGACTGTCTTTTACAAAGCAGGGTCAATCATTATATCATTGGTTATTTAACCTTTATTTATACAGGTTTATTCTCATTGAGATAAAATCTCTTTAATAAGAAATATATTTTCAACATAGATAGATTTTCTGACCCAGTGGCAGCTGCCATGATGCAGCCTCCATCATCAGGCTTGGCCTGGCAGCACCCAGGGCTGTCGTGGCTCATGCCAAAGTTATGCCCCATCTCGTGAGCCATGGTCGCTGCCACGCCCACAGCACTGTCAGAGTGGTCCTGCAGGGGGTAGAGGTCAGGGGGTAGAGGTCAATGGTTAGGGTGGATTCCCGTATTGAAAGTCAAAGTGACATGTTAGCCTGGTTCTAGATCTACGTGTCACAATCATAACTTTATTACAACTTTGCTATATTAATACTATTAGAGAAATCTTTAGTGGGCTGCTATTGGCTATGTTCAAATCTCAAAATGAGTTCAGTTGTAGTCTTACTGAGTTGACTCCCCCTGACTGGTACTCTGAGCACATGGCTCTGAGAGGGGCCAGCCCAATGGTGGTGCCCTGAAACGACACTCCCTGGGGAAACAAAAAACACAGCTTTGTAGTTCCACTGAATGGTCTTAATGGAAGGAAAGAGAGATGTATTAAGGATGGATGGATTAGAGATCTAGAGTGCAATAAGGAGTGTGTGTAAAACTAATGTTATGAGCTGAGCATTGTCGTTGAGGAGTCTGTTTGTGTGTGTGTGTGTGTGTGTGTGTGTGTGTGTGCGCGTGCGTGCGTGTGTGTGCGCGTGCGTGTAACACTAACGTGATGAGTTGAGCGTTGTCGTTAGGTAGTGTGTGTAGCTGTTTGCGTCTCCAGGCCAGGAAAGCTCCCAGGGTACTGTAGGGTTACCAGACACACTGATCCTGTCTTGATCAGACCACACCTCCAGACCGATCACTGCCACACGGATACTTAGAGACTTGTAGTACTGCACAAACACACACACACACACACACCAAATATAATTTGACTAACATAGAGAAGTACAGGGCCTTGCAAAAGTATTCATCCCCCTTGGCGTTTTTCCGATTTCGTTGCATTACAACCTGTAATTTAAATTGATTTTTATTTGGATTCCATGTAATGGACATACACAAAATAGTCCAAATTGGGTAAAGTGAAATGAAAAAAATAACTTGTTTCAAAAAATTCTAAAACATAAATAACGGAAAAGTTGTGCGTGCATATGTATTCACCCCCTTTGCTATGAAGCCCCTAAATAAGATCTGGTGCAACCAATTACCTTCAGAAGTCACATAATTAGTTAGATCTCAGTATGTATACACCTGTTCTGAAAGGCGCCAGAGTCTGCAACACCACCAAGCAAGGGGCACCACCAAGCAAGCGGCACCATGAAGACCAAGAGCTCTCCAAACAGGTCAGGGACAAAGTTGTGGAGAAGTACAGATTAGGGTTGGGTTATAAAAAATATCAGAAACTTTGAACATCCCACGAGCACCATTAAATCCATTATAAAAAAATTGAAAGAATATGGCACCACAACAAACCTGCCAAGAGAGGGCCGCCCACCAAAACTCACGGACCAGGCAAGGAGGGCATTAATCCTCTGTAGCTGGTTGGTAGAGCACGGTCCTCTGTAGCTCAGCTGGTAGAGCACGGCGCTTGTAACGCCAAGGTAGTGGGTTCGATCCCCGGGACCACCCATACACAAAAATGTATGCACGTATGACTGTAAGTCGCTTTGGATAAATCTGCTAAATGGCATATTATTATATTATTATAATCAGATAGGCAACAAAGAGACCAAAGATAACCCTGAAGGAGCTGCAAAGCTCCACAGCGGAGATTGGAGTATCTGTCCATAGGACATCTTTAAGCCATGCACTCCACAGAGCTGGGCTTTTACGGAGAGTGGCCAAAAAAAGCCATTGCTTAAAGAAAAAAATAAGCAAACACGTTTGGTGTTCGCCAAAAGGCATGCGGGAGACTCCCCAAACATATGGAAGAAGGTATTCTGGTAAGATGAGACTAAAATTGAGCTTTTTGGCCATCAAGAAAATGCTATCTCTGCGCAAACCCAACACCTCTCATCACCCGAGAACACCATCCCCACAGTGAAGCATGGTGGTGGCGATCATGCTGTGGGGATGTTTTTCCATCGGCAGGGACTGGGAAACTGGTCAGAATTGAAGGAATGATGGATGGCGCAAAATACAGGGAAATTCTTTTGGGAAACCTGTTTCAGTCTTGCAGACCCCCCCCCCCCCCCCCCCCCCGGCGCACCACCGAACTAGGGACACACCATCTCCCAAATACCAAATCAACCACAGTGTGTGTGTGGTTTTCTCACCTTGTCTACGTAGTTAGCCGCCTCCAGCAGTTTCGTTTTCGTCCTATTTAAGTCCCCGCCGTGTTTCTGAAACTACACACCCACACAGTTACTGCCATGCTTCACACAGAAGAGTAAGGACAGCAGGATGACCTCAACCAAT
>NW_028156166.1:0-25653 GCF_964263955.1 Coregonus lavaretus | reverse complement strand
GAGGAAGCCACTTCTCTCCTGGAAAAATATCAGGGACAGACTGATATTCTGCAAAAGGTACAGGGATTGGACTGCTGAGGACTGGGGTAAAGTCATTTTCTCTGATGAATCCCCTTTCTGATTGTTTGGGGCATCCGGAAAAAAGCTTGTCCGGAGAAGACAAGGTGAGCGCTACCATCAGTCCTGTGTCATGCCAACAGTAAAGCATCCTGAGACCATTCATGTGTGGGGTTGCTTCTCAGTCAAGGGAGTGGGCTCACTCACAATTTTGTCTAAGAACACAGCCATGAATAAAGAATGGTACCAACACATCCTCTGAGAGCAACTTCTCCCAACCATCCAAGAACAGTTTGGTGAGGAACAATGCCTTTTCCAGCATGATGGAGCACCTTGCCATAAGGCAAAAGTGATAACTAAGTGGCTCGGGGAACAAAACATCAACATTTTGGGTCCATGGCCAGGAAACTCCCCAGACCTTAATCCCATTGAGAACTTGTGGTCAATCCTCAAGAGGCAGGTGGACAAACAAAAACCCACAATTTCTGACAAACTCCAAGCATTGATTATGCAAGAATGAGCTGCCATCAGTCAGGATGTGGCCCAGAAGTTAATTGACAGCATGCCAGGGCGGATTGCAGAGGTCTTGAAAAAGAAGGGTCAACATTGCAAATATTGACTCTTTGCATAAACTTAATGTAATTGTCAATAAAAGCCTTTGACACTTATGGAATGCTTATAATTATACTTCAGTATACCATAGTAACATCTGACAAAAATATCTAAAAACACTGAAGCAGCAAACTTTGTGAAGACCAATACTTGTGTCATTCTCAAAACTTTTGACCATGACTGTATGTTTCTCCATTGATTCATAATGAGTCATAGTAATGTTCTGAGAAGAAAAGGAATCAGTAGCTAATATCATGCTGTTTCGACCCTCTCTCTCTCTCTCTCCCTCCCCTTCTCTCTCTACCGAACCTGCTGTCTCAACCTCTGAATGCTCAGCTATGAAAAGCAAACTGACATTTACTCCTGAAGTGCTGACCTGTTGCACCCTCTATAAAACACTGTGATTATTATTTGACCCTGTTGGTCATCTATGAACGTTTGAGCATCTTGAAGAACGATCTGGCCTTAAATGGCCATGTACTCCTATAATCTCCACCCAGCACAGCCATAAGAGGACTGGCCACCCCTCAGAGCCTGGTTCCTCTCTAGGTTTCTTCCTACGTTTCTGCCTTTCTAGGGAGTTTTTCCTAGCCACCGTGCTTCTACATCTGCATTGCTTGCTGTTTGGGGTTTTAGGCTGGGTTTCTGTATAGCACTTTGTGACATCTGCTGATGTAAAAATGGCTTTATAAATAAATGTGATTGATTGATTGATAATGTTCTGACAAGAATAGGAACCAGTAGCTAATACCATGTATGTCTGATGAGGAGTCAAACACTTCAGATATGCTGTGTGTGTGTGTGTGTGTGTGTGTGTGTGTGTGTGTGTGTGTGTGTGTGTGTGTGTGTGTGTGTGTGTGTGTGTGTGTGTGTGCTTGCATGTGTGTGCGTGTGCAGTCACACACTCCAGAGAAATAACTTTTCTTCTTAGGGGGCCATTATGATCTTTAGAGAGGAGAGGAGGGGAGGGGAGGGGAGAGGAGAGGAGAGGAGAGGAGAGGAGAGGAGAGGAGAGGAGAGGAGAGGAGAGGAGAGGAGAGGAGAGGAGAGGAGAGGAGAGGAGAGGAGAGGAGAGGAGAGGAGAGGAGAGGAGAGGAGAGGAGAGGAGAGGAGAGGAGAGGAGAGGAGAGGAGAGGAGAGAGAAACATGGCTCTATTCTGTACTTGTCTCTAAGTAAGTAAGACACCCATTATGATAATTACCCATAATGCAAGGAAGTGTAATCAGGCAGATATGTGCTGAACGTCAGTGGTCCACTAGATAGGGAATAGGGTGCCATTTGGGACACATTTAGGAGTATTCAAACCCCTTGACTTTTTCTACATATTGTTACATTACAGCCTTATTTTAAAATGGATGAAATAAAAAAAAGTCTCAATCTACACACAATACCCCAGAATGACAAAGTGAAAACAGGTTTTTAGAAATGTTTGCAAATGTATAAAAAATAAAGATGTTTCTACAACTTGATTGGAGTCCACCTGTGGTAAATTCAATTGATTGGAAATGATTTGGAAAGGCACACACCTGTCTTTGTAAGGTCCCACAGTTGACAGTGATTGTCAGAGCAAAAACCAAGCCATAATGTTGAAAGAATTCTCCGTAGAGCTCCGAGACAGGATTGTGTTGAGGCACAGATCTGGGGAAGGGTATCAAAACATTTCTGCAGCATTGAAGGTCCCCAAGAACCCAAGAACACAGTGGCCTCCTTCATTCATAAATGGAAGACGTTTGGAACCACCAAGACTCTTCCTAGAGCTGGCCGCCCGGCCAAACTGAGCAATCGGGGGAGAAGGGCCTTGGTCAGGGAGGTGACCAAGAACCTGATGGTCACTCTTGAAAGAGCTCCAGAGTGCGATGGTTCACCTTCCAACAGGACAACGACCCTAAGCACACAGCAAAGACAACGCAGGAGTGGCTTTGGGACAAGTCTGTGAATGTCCTTGAGTGGCCCAGCCAGAGCCCGGACTTGAACCTGATCGAACATCTCTGGAGTGACCTGAAAATAGCTGTACAGCAACACTCCCCATCCAACCTGACAGAGCTGGAGAGGATCTGCAGAGAAGAATGGGAGAAACTCCCCAAATACAGGTGTGCCAAGCTTGTAGTGTCATACCCAAGAAGACTCGAGGCTGTAATCGCTGCCAAAGGTGCTTCAACAAATGCTGAGTAAAGGGTCTGAATACTTATGTAAATGTGATATATCCGTTTTTGTATTTATTTATTACTAAAAACCTTTTTTTGCTTCGTCATTATGGGGTATTATGTGTAGATTGATGAGAGTAAATAAACAATTGAATCAATTTTAGAATAAGGCTGTAACGTAACAAAATGTGGAAAAAGTCGAGGGGTCTGAATACTTTCCAAATGCACTGTATAGGCCAAATTTTGGCAACATTTATTCAATTCATCAGGGGGTGCTGCAGCACCTCCAGCACCCCCACACAAACCCTCCATCCACAGCAGTGTTATTACAGCAACCCTATGGCTGCCATTGATAAGACCAGCCTGCTTTGTGTGTGTGTGTGTGCGTGTGGCCGAGCCTGAGGATTCCTGATGCCACTCTGCTCTGTAAGTGTATGTGTTACGGCCTGCCTTTTCCTCCTATCCTACCCAGGCAGGCGCTAGGCCTTTTCAATAACTTTGTCTGATGACTCCTCAAAATCTCAACCTGAATACAAACAGAGTGCAGGGGGGCGGGGGGAGAACACACCTCTTCTGTTATTCTCCTTTCCTTTCTTCTTCTTCTCTCCTTGTGCTTTCTGTACATCCTATTGGTTTATTATTTACACAGAGGGAGTGGTGTGGTGGAATCTACTCCCCTGCTGTCATTACACCAGGCTATTACCACCTCCGCTACCTCTGAGCTCTCATTAGGGAGGGAGGGAGGGAGGGAGGGAGGGAGGGAGGGCTGGCTTGCTACGCGGTAATTGATCCTGTTCAGTGTGTAGTGGTGGGGGAGAGTGGCCCTTAAGCAATGCCTGTTTGCTGCATACATTTTCAGCTCCCGCCAAAGAGAACAAGGAGTAAAACTAAGGAGGGGACCATATCATACCAGATCATACCAGACCAGAGCAGACCACCAGATCAGACCAGATCTCACCTACTGCCTACACTGTTGCTTTGTGTTGCTAATGGGTTGTTTTACTGTGCTCACATATACAGAAGCAGCAATAGTCGTATATTTACATTTACATTTTAGTAATTTAGCAGACGCTCTTATCCAGAGCGACTTACAGTTAGTGAGTGCATACATTTTTCATACTGGCCCCCCGTGTGAGAACAGATTCTCTCCTTTGAAAAGCTACAGGATCACTCAGTGTTTTGTTGCCCCTAATAACCTCAAATCATTATTAATTTACAGCAGAGGGGTTTCCTCTCCTTTCTGCCAGTCTATATGATATATTGGTTTTCTTGCTTTCTCTACACGCTGATGCTGGCTCTGTGTGTGTGTGTGTTTGTGTGTGTGTGTGTGTGTGTGTGTGTGTGTGTGTGTGTGTGTCAACTCAGGTCAGAAGTGCACACACCAAAACCGTTGTGGCTGTTCACAAAAGCGGTTTCCTCTCAGTTTCATCACATGGGGGGCGGCCATTGTTAGCGTGCGGAAATGCCTGCAGCTCTTCTGGAGACCTACAGCTGACCGACCGCACGGTGAACACACACACACAGACAAGAAGACACACACAGAGCTGTCACACTGTGTACGGTATGTGTGTTGTATAATGACAGACAGACAGCACTCTGCTCTGTGTGGCTCTGGTTGGTGACTCATATTGATGATGTCACAGGGTGATCCTAACAGTTGGCTCTGGTTGATGACTCAAACTAATGATGTCATAGCCTGGGGACTGGACGGAAGCATCAACTTCTGTTCTGAAGTCAGAGAGAATACTCTCCATAGAAATACAATGATTAGAATACAAGTAAGCCTGGTGTCTAATGTAAAATTGATTGCCAGGACCACATAAGCTTGTCAAATTGTTTCTGGGTACATAATTAAATATATCCGACCAAAATCAAAACAACATTCAAATAATTATGCAATCATAACTGAGTCATGTGTCAACCGAATGTTGCTGCCAGTTCTACAACAGTATCTGGCCATTTGTAAACTCAACAACAGCCAGTAAGAGTCTTCTAATACAGAAAGATCTAAAACCTCTTCAAACATCATGAGATGTCTTGTGTTTGCCTCTGGCAGCCCTGGGGCACTTAAGGGGAAAAACACCAGGGTCTATAGAGATTCTGATTCCCCCGACCACACGCAGATCAGATCCCCTCCCCTCCTCTGACTGATATAAGCATTATAGGGGCAGGGGAAAAGGGCAGCAGGCAGAGAGAGAGTGAGAGAGAGACAAAACAGAACAGGACTGGAGAGCTCAGATGACTCAGACTGGATCAGCATCAACAAGCTTTAAAAATGAACCATTTTCTCAAATACCAAGAAAATATGTCAGGGAAAAACTGCTGCAGCCAGAGACTCAAACTCTCAAACTACTTCACAAATGTGCACTAACCAGTCCCGCCATGGGCAAAATTAAGACTTTTACAAAGCAGATGAAAAAATCACTACAAAGTACTAATTCCTTTGACAGATATTATCAACCGGAGATTTCAAAATGGTGACTGATCTTTCGTGTGCTACCAGAACACAAGGAGAGTGTTAAATAATTGATAGCTTCTGAGCTGGGTGATTTTAAACCTCTCTCTCTCTCTCTCTCTCCCTTCTTGTATCAATCATTCATGGGGTTTCCATCCAAAACACTTCAGTCCCTCAAGTATCAAATCTGTCTTTGATAATTGTGGAGGGCCCATCCATGCACAGTGAAAGATCCCACTTCATTTCAGGGGCAGAAAAAAGCTCTCCTCTTTACCCTCTCAAGAAATTAGGATAATGACGGTGATGGTTGAAATTGGGAAGGGTTGCATTGCAGGAGGGTAGTAATACCAGACATTAAAGGTGAGGTAATCTGAGGTGAGTGGTGTGTGAGTGGGGGACGCTCCATATTTGGATAGCACTGTATGGGCTACAGCAGACATAATGAAATATCTCTCTCTCTCTCTCTCTCTCTCTCTCTCTCTCTCTAGCAGTTAAGAATGTTGGGCCAGTAACCGAAAGGTCGCTGGTTCCAATCCCGAGCCGGCAAGGTGAAAAAAATCTGCTGTTCTGCCATTAAGCATGGCAGTTAACCCCCAACAACAACTGCTCCCTGGGCGCCGATGACGTCGATTAAGGCAGCCCCCCGCACTTCTCTGATTCAGAGGGGTTGGGTTAAATGCAGAAGACACATTTCGGTTGAATGCTTTCAGTTCAGCAACTAACTAGGTACCTCTCTCTCACCACCTCTCCTTTATCCCCCCCTCCCTCTCCCTCTGGATTCTAAAAGCTAGGCCTGTCAAATTCACTAAGGACACAACACACATTATCATCCACAAAGAGCCATAACATACCGCTGACACCATTTAAGCAGCCACAAGGTTACCCACTACACACACACTGCCACATGCACTGACAAACAAACGCAGGCACACAGTAGTGATATTATTTACACTCCAGCCCAGTGGGTCAGACAGAGTCTGTGTCCACAATGACTCCAAACTGACTTTAGGTTCATTACAACTTTAGCTAGCTAGCTAAGATTGAAGGAAGAGCACAGACATTTTAGCTAGCTAATGTTAGCATTTCTAGCTATTTCTGACGAACTTTGATAGCTCATGGCAACATTGCCATCTGTCTAAAGTAAAATTGATGACATCATAAATTGTCTACTAATTATTTGTCTACTTTAGCAATGTCGTCGTATTTCCAGGCCACTATAGTGTAAATTTGACAAAACAGTCATTAGCCCCCGTTCAGAAAGACTTGGTATTAACCATCAGTCAGACATCAATATGCTGCAGCATCTGTAGAACGTTGACAACAATGGCAACGATGCGACAGAGTGACGGAGGTGCACTCCTCTTTTGACTCAGAGTGCACTACTTTTGACAAGAACTCATAGGGCCCTGCACTTGTCAAAAGTAATACACTGGGTCTCCCGAGTGGCGCAGCGGTCTAAGGCACTGCATCGCAGTGCTAGAGGCGTCACTACAGACCCGGGTTCGATCCCGGGCTGTATCACAACCGGCCATGATCGGGAGTCCCATAGTGTGGCGCACAATTGGCCCAGCGTCGTCTGGGTTACGGGAGGGTTTGGCCGGGGGGGCTTTACTTCGCTCATCGCGCTCTAGTGACTCCTTGTGGCGGGCTGGGCGCCTGCAGGCTGACCTCGGACGTCAGCTGAACAGTGTTTCCTCCGACAAATTGGTGCGGCTGGCTTCCGGGTTAAGCGGGTGGGTGTTTCGGAGGACGCATGACTCGACCTTCGTCTCGTGAGCACGTTGGGAGATGCAGCGATGAGACAAGATCGAAATTGGGGAGAAAAAGGGGGTAAAATACAAATAAATATATACACACACAGTACCAGTCAAAGGTTTGGCCACACCTACTCATTGGAGGGTTTTTATATATTTTTACTATTTTCTACATTGTAGAATAATAGTGAAGACATCAAAACTATGAAATAACACATATGGAATCATGTAGTAACCAAAAAAGTGTTAAACAAATCTAAATATATTTTATATTTGAGATTCTTCAAAGTAGCCACCCTTTGCCTTGATGACAGCTTTGCACACTCTTGGCATTCTCTCAACCAGCTTCATGAGGAATGCTTTTCCAACAGTCTTGAAGGAGTTCCCACATATGATGAGCACTTGTTGGCTGCTTTTCCTTCCAATTCATCCCAAACCATCTCAATTGGGTTGAGGTCAGGTGATTGTGGAGGCCAGGTCATCTGATGCAGCACTCCATCACTCTCCTTCTTGGTCAAATAGCCCTTACACAGCCTGGAGGTGTGTTTTGGGTCATTGTCCTGTTGAAAAACAAATGATAGTGTCTATTGTCCATTGCTCGTGTTTCTTGGCCCAAGCAAGTCTCTTCTTATTATTGGTGTCTTTTAGTAGTGGTTTCTTTGCAGCAATTCGACCATGAAGGCCTGAAGCGCGACTGCACTTGAAGAAACGTTCAAAGTTATTTACATTTTCCAGATTGACTGACCTTCATGTCTTAAAAAGTAATGATAGACTGTAGTTTCTCTTTGCTTATTTGAGCTGTTCTTGCAGTAATATGGACTTGGTCTTTTACCAAATAGGGCTATCTTCTGTATACCACCCCTATCTTGTCACAACACAACTGATTGTTTCAAACGCATTAAGAAGGAAAGAAATTCCACATATTAACTTTTAACAAGGTGACTACCTCATGAAGCTGGTTTAGAGAATGCCAAGAGTGTGCAAAGCTGTCATCAAGGCAAAGGGTTGCTACTTTGAATAATCTCAAATATAACATATATTTTGATTTGCTTACCACTTTTTTGGTTACTACATGATTCAATATGTGTTATTTCATAGTTTTGATGTCTTCACCATTATTCGTCGATGAAGAAATTTGTAAAAATAAAGAAAAACCCTGGAATTAGTAGGTGTGTCCAAACTTCTGACTGGTACTGTAAATAATAATAATAATAATAATAATAATAATAATAATAATAATAATAATAATAATAGATTGCCATTTGGGATACAGAGAGACACATCACATCCAAGACTACGGTACAAAGGACTGGCTGGCTAAGTGATATGAGGAATGATAGAGTAGTATTAATCACCCGTCAGGATGGTTTTGACAGCCTTCCTTGTGCCAGTAATCTGTGTGTTGGCTGGGCGCCAGGCCAGCGGCCAGCCACTGACTGGCTTTTATTTGAATTTAACCTCAGTCAAGTGACGGGTGGCAGCATGGATGGAAAAAGGGAAGGCTGCAGTGGCAGTGAGGGAAGAAGGGGTAAAGAACAAGTTGTTTCTCTAGTTCTGTTTTTCTCTCTCTCTCTTTGCCTTTCCTTCTCTCTCTCTCTCATTTTCTCCCTTTCAGCCATTCTCTCTGTATCTCCCAGTCTCTGTCCCTCCCCCACCCTTCCTCCCTCCCTCTCTGACTCTCTCCTTCATGCTTCTCTCTCTCCCCCTTCGACCTTGCCTGTCATCTGTATGAAACAGATTTTCCGGCCTGCTGGGTTTCAACCACATGGGCACAGAAAGGACGGACAGACAGACAGACAAGACAGACAAGACAGACAAGACAGACAGACAGACAGACAGACAGAGAGAGAGAGAGACAGAGACAGAAGGTATAATAGTGAAAGTGTAAACTTGGCAATAGAAAGCCTCAACAGTATACAGTGGGGGAAAAAAGTATTTTGTCAGCCACCAATTGTGCAAGTTCTCCCACTTAAAAAGATGAGAGAGGCCTGTAATTTTCATCATAGGTACACGTCAACTATGACAGACAAATTGAGATTTTTTTTCCAGAAAATCACATTGTAGGATTTTTTATGAATTTATTTGCAAATTATGGTGGAAAATAAGTATTTGGTCAATAACAAAAGTTTCTCAATACTTTGTTATATACCCTTTGTTGGCAATGACACAGGTCAAACGTTTTCTGTAAGTCTTCACAAGGTTTTCACACACTATTGCTGGTATTTTGGCCCATTCCTCCATGCAGATCTCCAGTGATGTTTTGGGGCTGTCGCTGGGCAACACGGACTTTCAACTCCCTCCAAAGACTTTCTATGGGGTTGAGATCTGGAGACTGGCTAGGCCACTCCAGGACCTTGAAATGCTTCTTACGAAGCCACTCCTTCGTTGCCCGGGCGGTGTGTTTGGGATCATTGTCATGCTGAAAGACCCAGCCACGTTTCATCTTCAATGCCCTTGCTGATGGAAGGAGGTTTTCACTCAAAATCTCACGATACATGGCCCCATTCATTCTTTCCTTTACACGGATCAGTCGTCCTGGTCCCTTTGCAGAAAAACAGCCCCAAAGCATGATGTTTCCACCCCCATGCTTCACAGTAGGTATGGTGTTCTTTGGATGCAACTCAGCATTCTTTGTCCTCCAAACACGACGAGTTGAGTTTTTACCAAAAAGTTATATTTTGGTTTCATCTGACCATATGACATTCTACCAATCCTCTTCTGGATCATCCAAATGCACTCTAGCAAACTTCAGACGGGCCTGGACATGTACTGGCTTAAGCAGGGGGACACGTCTGGCACTGCAGGATTTGAGTCCCTGGCGGCGTAGTGTGTTACTGATGGTAGGCTTTGTTACTTTGGTCCCAGCTCTCTGCAGGTCATTCACTAGGTCCCCCCGTGTGGTTCTGTGATTTTTGCTCACCGTTCTTGTGATCATTTTGACCCCACGGGGTGAGATCTTGCGTGGAGCCCCAGATCGAGGGAGATTATCAGTGGTCTTGTATGTCTTCCATTTCCTAATAATTGCTCCCACAGTTGATTTATTCAAACCAAGCTGCTTACCTATTGCAGATTCAGTCTTCCCAGCCTGGTGCAGGTCTACAATTTTGTTTCTGGTGTCCTTTGACAGCTCTTTGGTCTTTGCCATAGTGGAGTTTGGAGTGTGACTGTTTGAGGTTGTGGACAGGTGTCTTTTATACTGATAACAAGTTCAAACAGGTGCCATTAATACAGGTAACGAGTGGAGGACAGAGGAGCCTCTTAAAGAAGAAGTTACAGGTCTGTGAGAGCCAGAAATCTGGCTTGTTTGTAGGTGACCAAATACTTATTTTCCACCATAATTTGCAAATAAATTCATTAAAAATCCTACAATGTGATTTTCTGGGGAAAAAAATCTCTATTTGTCTGTCATAGTTGACGTGTACCTATGATGAAAATTACAGGCCTCTCTCATCTTTTTAAGTGGGAGAACTTGCACAATTGGTGGCTGACTAAATACTTTTTTCCCCCACTGTATTTGACCTGTCAGCTTCCCTATCAAATCAAAAAATGTCAAACAGACAACCTAAGAAAATTAACAACAATGACAAATGGTTTGATGAAGAATGCAAAAACCTAAGAAAGAAATTGAGACACCTATCCAACCAAAAACATAGAGACCCAGAAAACCTGAGTCTACGCCTTCACTATGGTGAATCACTAAAACAATACAGAAATACACTACGGAAAAAGGAACAGCACGTCAGAAATCAGCTCAAAGTAATTGAAGAATCCATAGAATCTAACCACTTCTGGGAAAATTGGAACACACTAAACAAACAACCACACGAAGAGCTACAGTTAAAGACGGAAGTTTACATACACCTTAGCCAAATACATTTAAACTCAGTTTTTCACAATTCCTGACATTTAAACCTAGTAAAAATTCCTTGTCATAGGTCAGTTAGGATCACCACTTTATTTTAAGAATGTGAAATGTCAAAATAATAGTAGAGAGAATTATTTATTTCAGCTTTTATTTCTTTCATCACATTCCCAGTGGGTCAGAAGTTTACATACACTCAATTAGTATTTGGTAGCATTGCCTTTAAATTGTTTAACTTGGGTCAAACATTTCGGGTAGCCTTCCATAAGCTTCCCACAATAAGTTGGGTGAATTTTGGCCCATTCCTCCTGACAGAGCTGGTGTAACTGAGTCAGGTTAGTAGGCCTCCTTGCTCACACACGCTTTTTCAGTTCTGCCCACAAATGTTCTATAGGTTTGAGGTCAGGGCTTTGTGATGGCCACTCCAATACCTTGACTTTGTTGTGCTTAAGCCATTTTGCCACAACTTTGGAAGTATGCTTGGGGTCATTGTTCATTTGGAAGACCCATTTGCGACCAAGCTTTAACTTCCTGACTGATGTCTTGAGATGTTGCTTCAATATATCCACATAATTTTCCTTCCTCACGATGCCATCTATTTTGTGAAGTGCACCAGTCCCTCCTGCAGCAAAGCACCCCCACAGCATGATGCTGCCACCCCCGTGCTTCACGGTTGGGATGGTGTTCTTCGGCTTGCAAGCAACCCCCTTTTTCCTCCAAACATAACGATGGTCATTATGGCCAAACAGTTCTATTTTTGTTTCATCAGACCAGAGGACATTTCTCCCCAAAAAAAATTTGACCCCAAAAACTACTGTGGGATATGTGTCAACAGCAAACTTGGGAAAATCTTCTGCATTATCATTAACAGCAGACTTGTACATTTCCTCAATGAAAACAATGTACTGAGCAAATGTCAAATTTGATTTTTACCAAATTTCCGGTACGACAGACCACATATTCACCCTGCACACCCTAATTGACAAACAAACAAACCAAAACAAAGGCAAAGTCTTCTCATGCTTTGTTGACTTCAAAAAAGCTTTTGACTCAATTTGGCATGAGGGTCTGCTATACAAATTGATGGAAAGTGGTGTTAGGGGAAAAACATACGACATTATAAAATCCATGTACACAAACAACAAGTGTGCGGTTAAAATAGCCAAAAACACACATTTCTTTCCACAGGGCAGTGGGGTGAGACAGGGATACAGCTTAAGCCCCACCCTCTTCAACATATATATCAACAAATTGGTGACGGCACTAGAACAGTCTGCAGCACCCGGCCTCACCCTACTAGAATCTGAAATCAAATGTCTACTGTTTGCTGATGATCTGGTGCTTCTGTCCCCAACCAAGGAAGGCCTACAGCAGCATCTAGATCTTCTGAACAGATTCTGTCAGACCTGGGCCCTGACAGTAAATCTCAGTAAGACAAAAATAATGGTGTTCCAAAAAAGGTCCAGTTGCCAGGACCACAAATACAAATTCCATCTTGCCCTAGAGCACACAAAAAACTATACATACCTCGGCCTAAACATCAGCGCCACAGGTAACTTCCACAAAGCTGTGAACGATCTGAGAGACAAGGCAAGAAGGGCCTGCTATGCCATCAAAAGGAACATAAAATTTGACATACCAATTAGGATCTGGCTAAAAATACTTGAATCAGTTATAGAACCCATTGCCCTTTATGGTTGAGAGGTCTGAGGTCTGCTCACCAACCAAAAATTCACAAAATGGAACAAACACCAAATTGAGACTCTGCATGCAGAATTCTGCAAAAATATCCTCTGTGTACAATGTAAAACACCAAATAATGCATGCAGAGCAGAATTAGGCCGATACCCGCTAATGATCAAAATCCAGAAAAGAGCAGCTAAATTCTACAACCACCTAAAAGGAAGCGATTCCCAAACCTTCCATAGCAAAGCCATCACATACAGAGAGATTAACCTGGACAAGAGTCCCCTAAGCAAGCTGGTCCTGGGGCTCTGTTCACAAAAGGGCAACCAGTGAAGAACAAACACCATTGTAAATACAACCCATATTTATTTATTGTCCCTTTTGTACTTTAACTATTTGCACATCGCTACAACACTGTATATTGACATAATATGACATTTGAAATGTCTTTATTTTTTTGGAACTTGTGTGAGTGTAATATTTACTGTTCACTTTTTGTTTATTTCACTTTTGTTTATTCATTTCACTTGCTTTGGAAATGTTAACATATGTTTCCCATGTCAATAAAGCCCCTTGAATTGAATTGAGAGAGAGAGAATTCTGGGTAGAGGAACGGTAGACCTGACACTTCTGGATAATGTACAGACTACGTCTGAAAAGACATCACTTTGAATAAAACAACAGCTTGCTTGGCATGTTGACAGAAAATAAAATGATGAAGAAATGTAGACTAAATAGGCTACGGTCTACAAACAGATTTTAAATTTTTACATTTTTAGTCATTTAGCAGACGCTCTTATCCAGAGCGACTTACAGTTTGTGAGTGCATACATTTTTTATACAGATCTGACAAGATACTTGCATTGAATAGTTTTCCAGTATTTGTATTTGAAAGGAGGGTGGGTGGCACAAGTGTTGCGAAGACAATGACAACCACACAAACAAACATTAGCCTGACGTGAACGGGCGTCAAACACACAGACAGATTGTGAAAGAGTAACTTTTTATGACACACTAACACTGGCAGTGCAAGCTGTGGAAATAAATGTACACATCAAGCCTAATATTTGTTCAATATATATTATCTAATGAAACGAGAACAGAGAAGAGTGCTATAGGGTGCGTACCAAATGGCACCCTATTCCCCTACGGGCCCTGGTCAAAGTAGTGCACTCTTTAGGGAACAGGGTGCCATTTCGGATGCAACTATACCGTGAATGTTCATAGAGTGTTCAGTGACCGTGAATGGCTGAATGGCCTCATTGGTCAATTGAGGTGAGGCGTACTAAATTGACCATCAGTGACGCCTTGCATCCACACTGAAAACAGCAGAACATACACTGAGCATACCAAACATTAGGCACACTTTCCTGATATTGAGTTGCACCCCTCCCTTTTGCCCTCAGAACAGCCTCAGTTCGTCGGGGTATCGACTCTACAAGGTGTCGAAAGCGTTCCACAGGGATGCTGGCCCATGTTGACTCCAATGCTTCCCACAGTTCTGTCAAGTTGGCTGGATGTCCTTTGGGTGGTGGATCATTCTTGATACACACGGGAAACTGTTGAGCGTGAAAAACCCAGCAGCGTTGCAGTTCTTGATACAAACCTGTGCGTCTGGCACCTAACACCATACCCTGTTAAAAGGCACTTAAATATTTTGTCTTGTCCATTCACCCTCTGAATGGCACACATACACAATTCATGTCTCAATTGTCTCAAGGCTTACAAATCCTTCTTTAACCTGTCTCCTCCCCTTCATCTACACTGACTGAAGTGGATTTAACAGGGATCATAGCTTTCACCTGAATTCACCTAGTCAGTCTATGTCATGGAAAGAGCAGGTGTTCTTAATGTTTTGTATACTCAGGCCTGGGCCTGGAACTATTAATAATATAATAATATATGCCATGTGTGCATACATTTTCATATTCTTAACTATTCGTAAGTATGGCACTGGATTACAAAACAGCAACATACCTGTACCATTGGTAACCCTTTATAACTTGTTATTAGCATGTATTAACTTTTATGAATATTTAAGGCTTATAATGTGTTATAAGCCTTAAATATTATAACGGCATCATAATGTATAAGATCTTCAGGCTTTGGTAAAATGTTACAGTTTTATTCAGTTCATCCACTCGGTCCTCTTTAGAAGCATATGCAAACAACTTCACTATAGTTCAACATGTCATCTATTTACAGTACGTTTCTCATCATCATAGAGTCGTCATAGGGTTGACACACACACACAAACAGACAAAAACACACACACACACCATCTACACTACGTTTCTCCTCACCACAGAGCCTCCCGTCATATGGTTGGCATTGGGCGTCCCGCTAACTTAACGTCACAACTCAATTTCGCTAGATAACAAATGCTGCTAGAAGTGGCTACCATACATCTAATCTCATTTCCATGACGCTAACTAAACAAATATTACAGGCTGTGACTGAAATGGTACCCTATTCCCTATATAGTGCACTGCTTTAGACCAGGGCGATCAGGGGAGAGTGACTAAGGCCCAAAGCACTCGGGTCAAAAGAAGTGCACTATATAGGGGATAGGGTGTCATTTGGGACACGTCCAAGATGTAAATTTTGAGAGGGAGCAGATTTGTATGTGTTGTTCACGTGTTTGATAACCATTTTCTGAGATTAAATAGATACATGACTCCATTCACAAATGTTGAGTCAAGAGATGTATCATGGCATTAAATAAACAAATGTTAAGATGTTAATTTTGAGAGGAAAGGGAGTCTTCGGAAAGTATTCAGACCCCTTGACTTTTTCCACATTTTGTTACGTTACAGCCTTGTTCTAACATTGATTAAATTGTTTTTTCCGCCCCCTCATCAATCTACACACAAGACCCCATAATGACAAAGCAAAAACAGTTTTTTTGAAATGTTTGCACATTTATTAAAAATAAAAAACAGAAATACCTTATTTACATAAGTATTCAGACCCTTTGCTATGAGACTCGAAATTGAGCTCAGGTGCATCATGTTTCCATTGATCATCCTTAAGATGTTTCTACAACTTGATTGGAGTCCACCTGTGGTCAATTCAATTGATTGGACATGATTTGGAAAGGCACACACCTATCTATATAAGGTCCCAGTTGACAGTGAATGTCAGAGCAAAAACCAAGCCATAATGTCAAAGGAATTGTCGGTAGAGCTCCGAGACAGGATTGTGTCGAGGCACAGATCTGGGGAAGGGTACCAAAACATTTCTGCAGCATTGAAGGTCCCCAAGAACACGTCATTCTTAAATGAAAGAAGTTGGGAACCACCAAGACTCTTCCTAGAACTGGCCGCCCGGCCAAACTGAGCAATCGGGGGAGAAGGGCCTTGGTCAGGGAGGTGACCAAGAACCCGATGGTCACTCTGGCAGAGCTCCAGAGTTCCTCTGTGGAGATGGGAGAACCTTCCAGAAGGACAACCATCTCTGCAGCACTCCACCAATCAGGCCTTTACGGTAGAGTGGCCAGACGGAAGCCACTCCTCAGTAAAAGGCACATGACAGCCCGCTTGGAGTTTGCCAAAAGGCACCTAAAGGACTCTCAGACCATGAGAAACAAGATTATCTGGTCTGATGAAACCAAGATTTAACTCTTTGGCCTGAATGCCAAGCTTCACGTCTGGAGGAAACCTGGCACCATCCCTACGGTGAAGCATGGTGGTGGCAGTATCATCATGTGGGGATGTTTTTCAGCGGCAGGGACTGGGAGACTAGTCAGGATCGAGGGAAAGATGAACGGAGCAAAGTACAGAGAGATCCTTGATGAAAACCTGCTCCAGGGCGCTCAGGAACACAGACTGGGGTGAAGGTTCACCTTCCAACAGGATAACGACCCTAAGCACACAGCCAAGACAACGCAGGAGTGGCCTCAGGATAATTCTCTGAATGTCCTTGAGTGGCCCAGCCAGAGACCGGACTTGAACCCGATCGAACATCTCTGGAGAGACATTAAAATAACTGTGCAGCGACGCTCCCCATCCAATCTGACAGAGCTTGAGAGGATCTGCAGAGAAGAATGGGAGAAACTCCCCAAATACAGGTGTGCCAAGCTTGTAGTGTCATACCCAAGAAGACTCGAGGCTGTAATCGCTGCCAAATGTGCTTCAACAAAGTACTGAGTAAAGGGTCTGAATACTTATGTATTCTGAATACATATGCAAAAATGTATAAAAACCTGTTTTTGCTTTGTCATTATGGGGTATTGTGTGTAGATGGATGAGAATGTATATATATATTTCATCCATTTTAGAATAAGGCTGTACTTTCCGAATGCACTGTATAATGTTTAATGTGTTATTCATGTTCGATAACCTTTATCTGGGTTCCTCTATTGACTCATAGGAGATTAAATACAGTACATCAATCCAATAGGAAAAGTTTTATATTTGTTATTATTATTAATTTTATTTAGGAAATGTTGAGTCAAGAGGCGTGAGTATCAAAATGTTCCCTCTGGGGATTTGAATTATAATAAGCTTTTAGATCTTTATGATCAGAAACCCACATCAAAACCAAATACATATTTTACAAGGCTGTTCCTATGCCTTAGATGGGCCGCTCTGGATATTGTACTTTTTTTTATATTAAAACATACATAATCTACCTGCAGTGAAGCTGCTTAACATTTACATTACATTCAGTCATCTAACCGTCTCCCGTCCAGAGTGACCTACAGGAGCAACCAGGGTCAAGCGCCCCGCCCAAGGGCACGTCGACAGATCTTCCACCAAGTCAAAACGGGGACCCAAACAGCGACCTGAGGCTGATGCCGCGCAGGTGCTTGTACGCGTGTACACATGCATATACACACACACGGACACACATACTTGATATGCCACACCTGACAGGTGTGGCATATCAAGAAGCTGATTAAAAAGCATGATCATTACACAGGTGCACCTTGTGCTGGGGACAATAAAAGGCCATTATAAAATGTGCAGTTTTGTCAGACAACACAATGCCACAATGTCTCAAGTTTTGAAGGAGCGTGCAATTGGCATGCTGACAACAGGAATGTCTACCAGAACTGTTGACAGAGAATGTTCATTTCTCTACCATAAGTCGCCTCCAACATCGTTTTAGAGAATTTGGCAGTATGTCCAACCGGCCTCACAACCGCAGACCACGTGTAACCAGCCAGCCCAGGACCTTCAAATCTGGCTTCTTCACCTGCGGGATTGTATGCCACCAGCCATCCGGCCAGCTGATTAAACTGAGGAGTATTTCTGTCTGTAATAAAGCCCTTTTGTGAGGAAAAACGTATTCTGATTGGCTGGGCCTGGCTCCCCAGTGGGTGGGCCTGGCTCCCAAGTGGGTGGGCCTATTCCCTCCCAGGCCCACCCATGGCTGCGCCTCTGCCCAGTCATGTGAAATCCATAGATTAGGGCCTAATGAATTTATTTAAATTGACTGATTTCCTTATATGAACTGTAACTCAGTAAAATCGTTGAAAATGTTGCATGTTGCATTTATATTTTTGTTCAGTATATATACAGTGGCGACCCGTCATTCAGGGCAGGTGGTGCAGAGCTAAACTCTTCATTTGTTTGACTGTTTTGCATGTTATTTTGGCATTAATACGTGTAACATATCAGTTTGCAAACAATGTAAAAAAAAATGTGGAGTTAATAAAGCTGCATACAAACATGGTCTCTTTTTTGCTTTCTTGACTAAGGCAGCTCCAAAATGCAGGCGTTTCAGCCTAGCTCAGTGCTATCTGTCGTGGAGGGGCAGCCAGCAGAAAATACAGAGCGTAGGGGTTGGTAATCTTCTCTAGTTGCGCCGTGATTGGCTCAGTGTTCTGTCACTCATTGGAACACTACGTCACCGCAAAATCTACAGGGAGAGCTAGAAAGTTGGGTGCTGCCATAGATTTACATTAGAAGTTCCCATCCAAGAAGGCTCAAGGTCATTGGCCACAGATAAAATGACGTCATATCACGTTATATCTACCATAGCTTTGATTGGACTGATCATGTCAACATCGTACTTTCAAAATCTTAGCTAGCAAGCTAGACAAGCAGTCATCATCATTAATCATGTCGACTAAGAGTGGCACCGGAGAAGATGGCTGCCGTTTTACAGCCCTCTAAACAATTACTATTGTTTAGAGGTACTATTATGTGTATTTTTTCGCGTTATTTGTAATTTATTCTGTACATAATGTTTCTGCCATCGTCTCTTATAACCAAAAAGAGCTTCTGGATATCAGGACAGCGATTACTCACCTCGAATTGGACGAAGATTTCTTTTTCAACGAGTCGGACGCGAAGGATATCCTACAGACACCCGACAAGGCCCAAATCCCCGTCATTCGCAGGAGAAAGAGACGGAGATATCGTGGACGTAGGTCGGCGTGCCTCGTAAGGATCTGACGGCGAGCGAGTAAACTGCCTCTTCCATCAATCAAATTAGCCAATCTTCAATCATTGGAAAATAAATTAGATGACCTAAGAGTGTGGTTATCCTACCAACGGGACATTAAAAACTGTAATATCTTATGTTTCACCGAGTCGTGGCTGAATGACGACAATGACAACATACAGCTAGCGGGCTATACGCTACATCGGCAGGATAGAACAGCTGACTCCGGTAAGACAAGGGGTGGCGGTCTGTGTATATTTGTAAACAACAGCTGGTGCACAAAATCAAATTCTAAGGAAATCTCGAGGTTTTGCTCGCCAAAGGTAGAGCATCTTATGATAAGCTGTTGACCACACTATTTACCAAGAGAGTTTTCATCTATATTTTTCATAGCTGTCTATTTACCACCACAAACCAATGCTGGCATTAAGATTGCACTCAATGAGCTGTATAAGGCCATAACTAAACAGGAAAACGCTCATCCAGAGGCAGCACTCCTAGTGGTTGGGGACTTTAATGCAGGGAAACTCAAATCCGTTCTACCTAATTTCTACCAGCATCTTAAATGTGCAACCAGAGGAAAAAAAACTCTAGACCACCTTTACTCCACACACAGAGACGCATACAAAGCTCTCCCTCGCCCTCCATTTGGCAAATCTGACCATAACTCTATCCTCCTGATTCCTGCTTATAAGCAAAAACTAAAGCAGGAAGCACCAGTGACTCGGTTAATAAAAAAGTGGTCAGATGACGCAGATGCTAAGCTACAGGACTGTTTTGCTAGCACAGACAAACATGTTCCGGGATTTTTCAGATAGCATTGAGGAGTACACTACATCAGTCACTGGCTTCATCAATAAGTGCATCGATGACATCGTCCCCACAGTGACCGTACGTACATATCCCAACCAGAAGCCATGGATTACAGGCAACATCCGCACTGAGCTAAAGGGTAGAGCTGCCGCTTTCAAGGAGCGGGACTCTAACCCTGACGCTTATAAGAAATCCCGCTATGCCCTCCGATGAACCATCAAACAGGCAAAGAGTCAATACAGGACTAAGATTGAATCATACTACACCGGCTCTGACGCTCGTGGGATGTGGCAGGGCTTGACAACTATTACACACTACAAAGGGAAGCACAGCCGCGAGCTGCCCAGTGACACAAGCCTACCAGACGAGCTAAACCACTTCTATGCTCGCTTCGAGGCAAGCAACACTGAAGCATGCATGAGAGCACCAGCTGTTCCGGATGACTATGTGATCACGCTCTCTGTAGCCGATGTGAGTAAGACTTTTAAGCAGGTCAACATTCACAAGGCCACAGGGCCAGACGGATTACCAGGATGTATACTCCGAGCATGTGCTGACCAACTGGCAAGTGTCTTCACCGACATTTTCAACAAGTCCCTGACTGAGTCTGTAATACCAACATGTTTCAAGCAGACCACCATAGTCCCTGTGCCCAAAGACACTAAGATAACCTGCCTAAATGACTACCGACCCGTAGCACTGACGTCTGTAGCCATGAAGTGCTTTGAAAGGCTGGTCATGGCTCACATCAACACCATTATCCCAGAAACCCTAGACCCACTCCAATTTGCATACCGCCCCAACAGATCCACAGATGATGCAATCTCTATTGCACTCCACACTGCCCTTTCCCACCTGGACAAGAGAAACACCTACGTGAGAATGCTATTCATTGACTACAGCTCAGCGTTCAACACCATAGTGCCCTCAAAGATCATCACTAAGCTAAGGATCCTGGGACTAAACATCTCCCTCTGCAATTGGATCCTGGACTTCCTGACGGGCCGCCCACAGGTGGTAAGGGTAGGTAACAACACACCTGCCACACTGATCCTCAACGCGGGGGCCCCTCAGGGGTGCGTGCTCAGTCCCCTCCTGTACTCCCTGTTCACCCATGACTGCATGGCCAGGCACAACTCCAACACCATCATTAAATTTGCAGACGACACAACAGTGGTAGGCCTGATCACCGACAACGATGAGACAGCCTATAGGGAGGAGGTCAAAGACCTGGCCGTGTGGTGCCAGGATAACAACCTCTCCCTCAACGTGACCAAGACAAAGGAGATGATTGTGGACTACAGGGGAAAAAATAAAAAAGAGGACTGAGCACGCCCCCATTCTCATCGACGGGGCTGTAGTGGAACAGGTTGAGAGCTTCAAGTTCCTTGGTGTCCACATCACCAACAAACTATCATGGTCCAAACACACCAAGACAGTCCTGAAGAGGGCACGACAAAGCCTATTCCCCCTCAGGAGACTGAAAAGATTTGGCATGGGTCCTCAGATCCTCAAAAAATTCTACAGCTGCACCATCGAGAGCATCCTGACTGGTTGCATCACCGCCTGGTATGGCAACTGCTCGGCCTCCGACCGCAAGGCACTACAGAGGGTAGTGCGTACGGCCCAGTACATCACTAGGGCCAAGCTTCCTGCCATCCAGGACCTCTATACCAGCCGGTGTCAGAGGAAGGCCCTCAAAATGGTCAAATAGTCCAGCCACCCTAGTCATAGACTGTTCTCTCTGCTACCGCACGGCAAGCGGTAACGGAGCGCCAAGTCTAGGTCCAAAAGGCTTCTGAACAGCTTCTACCCCCAAGTCATAAGACTCCTGAACAGCTAATCATGGCTACCCGGACTATTTGCACTGCCCCCCCCCCCCACCCCCACCCCATCTTTTTACGCTGCTGCTACTCTGTGAATTATTTATGCATAGTCACTTTAACTCTACCCACATGTACATATTACCTCAACTACCTCAACTAGCCGGTGCCCCCGCACATTGACTCTGCACCGGTACCCCCCTGTATATAGCCTCCCTACTGTTATTTTATTTTACTTCTGCTCTTTTTTTCTCAACACTTTTTTGTTGTTGTTGTTTTATTTTACTTTTTTATAAAAAAATAAATGCATTGTTGGTTAAGCGCTGTAAGTAAGCATTTCACGGTAATGTCTACACCTGTTGTATTCGGCACATGTGGCATAGAACATTTGATTTGATTTGACAATCTACTGGCAAATAATTTTCAACCCTTGATGAGAAATTATAGATAAAACATTTCGGATGCTCATTGGCCATAAACATTACACAACAAGTTGGAAATCGCAAATTCAACAATGAGTAGTTTGGAAGGAATCAGTGGCTAACTGCAAGCGTTGTAAAGCAATCACTATTTTGCTTCCCCTGCTATTCGATGGAGACGGTGTGAGGTCCAAGTCTGGGTTTAAGGGTCTCTTTTCCAAGCTTAAAAGGATAAACATTCACACGCAATACCATGGGCCAGAAAAGGTTGAATACATTGGCCATGCTGTCAATCCAGCATGACTTCTGCCGCGTTCAAAACAACTGGAAACTCGGAACTGGGAAATAATAATCTCTGACTTTAGTGAGTTCAAGACAACTGGGAACTCGGAACTGGGAAATCTCTGACTTCAGTGAATTCAAGACAACTGGGAACAACTCGAGAGAGAGAAAAAACGAGCTCCAACTGGGAAAATATGTTTTGAACGGTCATCCAACTCGTAATTCCAAGTCGGGAACTTGGGCCTCTTTCTAGAGCTCTGACCTGAAGATCACTGACGCCATGATTCGACCATGCTTTTTTCAGAGTTCCCAGTTGTCTTGAAAGCACCATAATGCCAGACTTTGATGATAAAGTTTCATGACAAAATTTGCCCACAAGAAGAACCGCCGCGCCACCTTCCTGTTCAAGTGAGCTCAGCACAACGGTGAGTCCAGAAATGTATTGTATGCTGCTGCATAAATTCTGTAATATCCAAGGGAGATATGTATACTGTAGCTAAGAAAGTAATACTAAATGTATGTTGTATAGTAAGCTGTTCGTAGTAGTGCCTCACCCTAATAATTTGGTCCCTTTCCCCCTCATAACTTAGCCTACTGTTCTGACTTGGTGGTGCACATGTAGCCAATAGCCTGTTTTAGAGAAATGTCATCATCAAATATTGTAAGAGCTTTCATTATCTGCTTATATACCCCCTTCATTTATCCTACGGTTCTGACTGTACAGGGAGAGAATACTTTAAGAACGGCCAATGTTCTGAACAAATAGTTATATTGACTACGTCGGTCTTAGCTCGCTCATTAATGTCTTCATCGAAATTACGTATTGCCTCTTATCCGCTTGTCATCCCCTTATGCCATAGTTTGTACATCTCAATTGTCAGTAGAAACCACATTTGTTTAAGCAAGTCAGCCATATCAGCTATGTTTTTTAAAAAGGCAGTAAATGAGGCTGAATGAACTGTTTAGCTGCCAGACGAGTTTCCGCTGATAGCCAGGTGTAGCGGTGGTAAGGATTCACTCCATGGTGCTGAAAAGAAAGCTCTGCTGTTGGGACAGCTTTATGTAGGCCACATATGTTGTGGTCACCGTTTGTCACCGGTATAGTGCAATTAATGTATTGTTTAGTGTTGTGTTGTGTAGTGTAGTGGCAGGCATCTAAAAAAATTTTTTTTTGCCCCACCAAGATTTGCATGCTAAAATCGCCACTGTATATATATATATATATACACACTACCAGTCAAAAGTGTGGACACACCTACTCATTCAAGGGATTTTCTTTATTTTTACTATTTCTTACATTGTAGAATAATAGTGAAGACATCAAAACTATGAAATAACACATATGGAATCATGTAGTAACCAAAAAAGTGTTAAACAAATCAAAATATATTTTATATTTGAGATTCTTCAAATAGCCACCCTTTGCCTTGACGACAGCTTTGCACACTCTTGGCGTGTCAGAATGTGAGGTATCAGAATTGGCAGAGAGGTGCTGCCTGCATTCTAACCTAGACTCACCTCTTCGTACCACAATCTGCCAACAGTCAATGAAATACTCTTCCTATTTTATTCAAATGTTTCACACTTCGTAACAACGCTGGTATGGCCTCTGGCCCACTATAATATAACTGTCAAATCAAACGGGCTTTTCTCCTTTTCCTAGATCTAATGCTGATCTTTTTTTGTGATTATGTTATGATGGTGTAAAACTGTCAGTTCATCTGTTTAATATACCAGTAGATCTAAAGAGAGACTCTTCAGGAGTTATCAGATGGGCCACAAACAGTCATCAGGCAGGCAGTCAGTCAGGCAGTCAGTCAGCCAGCTAGTCAGTCAGTCTGGCAGTCAATCCGTCAGTCAGCTAGACAGCCAGACAGTTAGACTTCCCACACATAACACCAACTCCTGCTTACAGACAACAAGCAAATATAGTTGGTTTGTGCTGTGACTATTGGCTATTTGAATGAAGTTACAATGCAACCACAATGCAAATGGTTCATACATTTTGATAGTTCCAGTACAAGGTAATGGGGTGGCTATTAATATTGTATTGACTGACAGATTACAAGTCTCTATAGAGGAAGAGTTAGAGTTAGAGAGTGAGTGAGTGAGTGAGTGAGAGAGGAGAGAGAGAGCGAGACTCTTAGAAAAAAGGGCTCCAAAAGGGGTTTTGTCTGTCCCCATAGAACCCTTTTGAGTTCCATATAGATCTCTCTGTGGAAAGGATACTACATGGAACCCAAAATAGTTCTACCTGGAACCAAAAAGGGTTCTTCAAAGGGTTCTCCTAGGGGTCTCAAAGGGTTCTTCAAAGGGGGGAAGAGAGAAAGGAGGAGGAAGTGAGAGAGAGAGACAGAGACAGAGAGAGAGAGAAATGAGAGTGAACAGTGAGAGAGAGAGTGACTGAGAGGAACAGAGAGGGGAGAGAGCGAGAGGAGAGAGATAGAGGGAGGGGAGGAGAGGATGATGTTGATCCAACAGCCCGCTATGCCATACAGGCTTATCATTGTGTAGGACTTAATGTTTTCTGTCATGATGCCGTCAGGCTGAAACCTGTTTGGCCAGAAAGTGACACTGAGTTTAGAGACACTCCTCAAGCACTGACTGCTGGATCTCACCTCAGCTGACCATCAGACACAGAGGGAAGACCAAGAGCCCTGGTAAAAAGTAGTGCACTACATAGGGAATAGGGTTCCATTTTAGACAGAGGCCAAGTGGGTACTTATAATATCAGCAATGACGTGTAAAAAAAAACTACCAACATTATTTTGTACATTTTGTGGGTGAAAGCGACAAAATTGAGCATTGAGACGATAGCAACACAAGCAAGATAAAATCGCAAAAACTTTACTGTAGAACACATGTCCAAACATTGACTGACTAACTCACTCTACTCCCACTTCTATGAACAAAGGAGGGGAGGAGAGGAGAGAGAGAGGAGAGGAGAGGAGAGGAGAGAGAGGAGAGGAGAGGAAGGAGGAGGAGAGGAGAGGAGAGGAGAGGAGAGGAGAGGAGCTATTGCTAATAATAACCTCACCGCCGGCTGGCCAGAACAAACAACATTACCATCGCCATCTTCACAGTACAAAGGAAATGTACAGCAGCTCATAGAAAGGCTTCATAATGATTTCCACTGGCAGCATGCTCTGCTTCCCTCCTTCTCCTCCCGTTCCTTCCTCTCTAACACATTCCTTCTTTCGCCCTACCACCTCCTCTCTATCTTCCCATCCCTTTCTCGTCTCTTCCTCCATCTTTTCTTCTTTCTCTTCCTCCTCAGCAAAGGAAATACCTTGGCTCCCCTCCTCCAGCCTGTTTTCAGGAGCTGGCTGAAGAATGGGCCTGGCTCAATAGA
>NW_028156167.1:0-22973 GCF_964263955.1 Coregonus lavaretus | reverse complement strand
CCAAACTCTACTGGTGTGTTCTGTACTCTACTAAACTCTACTGGTGTGTTCTGTACTCTACCAAACTCTACTGGTGTGTTCTGTACTCTACTAAACTCCACTGGTGTGTTCTGTACTCTACTCTACTAAACTCTACTGGTGTGTTCTGTACTCTACTAAACTCTACTGGTGTGTTCTGTACTCTACTCTACTAAACTCTACTGGTGTGTTCTGTACTCTACTAAACTCTACTGGTGTGTTCTGTACTCTACTCTACTAAACTCCACTGGTGTGTTCTGTACTCTACTAAACTCTACTGGTGTGTGCTGTACTCTACTAAACTCTACTGGTGTGTTCTGTACTCTACTCTACCAAACTCTACTGGTGTGTTCTGTACTCTACTAAACTCTACTGGTGTGTTCTGTACTCTACCAAACTCTACTGGTGTGATCTGTACTCTACTGAACTCCACTGGTGTGTTCTGTACTCTACTCTACCAAACTCTACTGGTGTGTTCTGTACTCTACTAAACTCTACTGGTGTGTTCTGTACTCTACCAAACTCTACTGGTGTGTTCTGTACTCTACTAAACTCCACTGGTGTGTTCTGTACTCTACTCTACTAAACTCCACTGGTTTGTTCTGTACTCTACTAAACTCTACTGGTGTGTTCTGTACTCTACTAAACTCTACTGGTGTGTTCTGTACTCTACTCTACTAAACTCTACTGGTGTGTTCTGTACTCTACTAAACTCTACTGGTGTGTTCTGTACTCTACTCTACTAAACTCTACTGGTGTGTTCTGTACTCTACTAAACTCTACTGGTGTGTTCTGTACTCTACTCTACTAAACTATACTGGTGTGTTCTGTACTCTACTCTACTAAACTCTACTGGTGTGATCTGTACTCTACTAAACTCTACTGGTGTGTTCTGTACTCGACTCTACTAAACTCTACTGGTGTGTTCTGTACTCTACTCTACTAAACTCTACTGGTGTGTTCTGTACTCTACTAAACTCTACTGGTGTGTTCTGTACTCTACTAAACTCTACTGGTGTGTTCTGTACTCTACTAAACTCTACTGGTGTGTTCTGTACTCTACTCTACTAAACTCTACTGGTGTGTTCTGTACTCTACTCTACTAAACTCTACTGGTGTGTTCTGTACTCTACTCTACTAAACTCTACTGGTGTGTTCTGTACTCTACTAAACTCTACTGGTGTGTTCTGTACTCTACTCTACTAAACTCTACTGGTGTGTTCTGTACTCTACTCTACTAAACTCCACTGGTTTGTTCTGTACTCTACTAAACTCTACTGGTGTGTTCTGTACTCTACTCTACTAAACTCCACTGGTGTGTTCTGTACTCTACTAAACTCTACTGGTGTGTTCTGTACTCTACTAAACTCTACTGGTGTGTTCTGTACTCTACTCTACCAAACTCTACTGGTGTGTTCTGTACTCTACTAAACTCTACTGGTGTGTTCTGTACTCTACCAAACTCTACTGGTGTGTTCTGTACTCTACTGAACTCCACTGGTGTGTTCTGTACTCTACTCTACCAAACTCTACTGGTGTGTTCTGTACTCTACTAAACTCTACTGGTGTGTTCTGTACTCTACCAAACTCTACTGGTGTGTTCTGTACTCTACTAAACTCCACTGGTGTGTTCTGTACTCTACTCTACTAAACTCTACTGGTGTGTTCTGTACTCTACTAAACTCTACTGGTGTGTTCTGTACTCTACTCTACTAAACTCTACTGGTGTGTTCTGTACTCTACTAAACTCTACTGGTGTGTTCTGTACTCTACTCTACTAAACTCCACTGGTGTGTTCTGTACTCTACTAAATTCTACTGGTGTGTTCTGTACTCTACTAAACTCTACTGGTGTGTTCTGTACTCTACTCTACCAAACTCTACTGGTGTGTTCTGTACTCTACTAAACTCTACTGGTGTGTTCTGTACTCTACCAAACTCTACTGGTGTGTTCTGTACTCTACTGAACTCCACTGGTGTGTTCTGTACTCTACTCTACCAAACTCTACTGGTGTGTTCTGTACTCTACTAAACTCTACTGGTGTGTTCTGTACTCTACCAAACTCTACTGGTGTGTTCTGTACTCTACTAAACTCCACTGGTGTGTTCTGTACTCTACTCTACTAAACTCCACTGGTGTGTTCTGTACTCTACTAAACTCTACTGGTGTGTTCTGTACTCTACTAAACTCTACTGGTGTGTTCTGTACTCTACTCTACTAAACTCTACTGGTGTGTTCTGTACTCTACTAAACTCTACTGGTGTGTTCTGTACTCTACTCTACTAAACTCTACTGGTGTGTTCTGTACTCTACTAAACTCTACTGGTGTGTTCTGTACTCTACTCTACTAAACTATACTGGTGTGTTCTGTACTCTACTCTACTAAACTCTACTGGTGTGATCTGTACTCTACTAAACTCTACTGGTGTGTTCTGTACTCGACTCTACAAAACTCTACTGGTGTGTTCTGTACTCTACTCTACTAAACTCTACTGGTGTGTTCTGTACTCTACTAAACTCTACTGGTGTGTTCTGTACTCTACTAAACTCTACTGGTGTGTTCTGTACTCTACTCTACTAAACTCTACTGGTGTGTTCTGTACTCTACTAAACTCTACTGGTGTGTTCTGTACTCTACTAAACTCTACTGGTGTGTTCTGTACTCTACTCTACTAAACTCTACTGGTGTGTTCTGTACTCTACTCTACTAAACTCTACTGGTGTGTTCTGTACTCTACTCTACTAAACTCTACTGGTGTGTTCTGTACTCTACTAAACTCTACTGGTGTGTTCTGTACTCTACTCTACTAAACTCTACTGGTGTGTTCTGTACTCTACCAAACTCTACTGGTGTGTTCTGTACTCTACTAAACTCCACTGGTGTGTTCTGTACTCTACTCTACCAAACTCTACTGGTGTGTTCTGTACTCTACTAAACTCTACTGGTGTGTTCTGTACTCTACTCTACTAAACTCTACTGGTGTGTTCTGTACTCTACCAAACTCTACTGGTGTGTTCTGTACTCTACTAAACTCCACTGGTGTGTTCTGTACTCTACTCTACTAAACTCTGCTGGTGTGTTCTGTACTCTACTCTACTAAACTCTACTGGTGTGTTCTGTACTCTACTCTACTAAACTCTACTGGTGTGTTCTGTACTCTACTCTACTAAACTCTACTGGTGTGTTCTGTACTCTACCAAACTCTACTGGTGTGTTCTGTACTCTACTCTACTAAACTCTACTGGTGTGTTCTGTACTCTACCAAACTCTACTGGTGTGTTCTGTACTCTACTCTACCAAACTCTACTGGTGTGTTCTGTACTCTACTCTACTAAACTCTACTGGTGTGTTCTGTACTCTACTAAACTCTACTGGTGTGTTCTGTACTCTACTCTACTAAACTCTACTGGTGTGTTCTGTACTCTACTCTACTAAACTCTACTGGTGTGTTCTGTACTCTACTCTACTAAACTCTACTGGTGTGTTCTGTACTCTACTAAACTCTACTGGTGTGTTCTGTACTCTACTCTACTAAACTATACTGGTGTGTTCTGTACTCTACTCTACTAAACTCTACTGGTGTGTTCTGTACTCTACTAAACTCTACTGGTGTGTTCTGTACTCTACTCTACTAAACTATACTGGTGTGTTCTGTACTCTACTCTACTAAACTCTACTGGTGTGATCTGTACTCTACTAAACTCTACTGGTGTGTTCTGTACTCTACTCTACTAAACTCTACTGGTGTGTTCTGTACTCTACTCTACTAAACTCTACTGGTGTGTTCTGTACTCTACTAAACTCTACTGGTGTGTTCTGTACTCTACTAAACTCTACTGGTGTGTTCTGTACTCTACTCTACTAAACTCTACTGGTGTGTTCTGTACTCTACTAAACTCTACTGGTGTGTTCTGTACTCTACTAAACTCTACTGGTGTGTTCTGTACTCTACTCTACTAAACTCTACTGGTGTGTTCTGTACTCTACTCTACTAAACTCTACTGGTGTGTTCTGTACTCTACTCTACTAAACTCTACTGGTGTGTTCTGTACTCTACTAAACTCAACTGGTGTGTTCTGTACTCTACTCTACTAAACTCTACTGGTGTGTTCTGTACTCTACCAAACTCTACTGGTGTGTTCTGTACTCTACTAAACGCCACTGGTGTGTTCTGTACTCTACTCTACCAAACTCTACTGGTGTGTTCTGTACTCTACTAAACTCTACTGGTGTGTTCTGTACTCTACTCTACTAAACTCTACTGGTGTGTTCTGTACTCTACCAAACTCTACTGGTGTGTTCTGTACTCTACTAAACTCCACTGGTGTGTTCTGTACTCTACTCTACTAAACTCTGCTGGTGTGTTCTGTACTCTACTCTACTAAACTCTACTGGTGTGTTCTGTACTCTACTCTACTAAACTCTACTGGTGTGTTCAGTACTCTACTCTACTAAACTCTACTGGTGTGTTCTGTACTCTACTCTACTAAACTCTACTGGTGTGTTCTGTACTCTACCAAACTCTACTGGTGTGTTCTGTACTCTACTCTACCAAACTCTACTGGTGTGTTCTGTACTCTACTCTACTAAACTCTACTGGTGTGTTCTGTACTCTACTAAACTCTACTGGTGTGTTCTGTACTCTACTCTACTAAACTCTACTGGTGTGTTCTGTACTCTACTCTACTAAACTCTACTGGTGTGTTCTGTACTCTACTCTACTAAACTCTACTGGTGTGTTCTGTACTCTACTAAACTCTACTGGTGTGTTCTGTACTCTACTCTACTAAACTCTACTGGTGTGTTCTGTACTCTACTAAACTCTACTGGTGTGTTCTGTACTCTACTAAACTATACTGGTGTGTTCTGTACTCTACTCTACTAAACTCTACTGGTGTGATCTGTACTCTACTAAACTCTACTGGTGTGTTCTGTACTCTACTCTACTAAACTCTACTGGTGTGTTCTGTACTCTACTCTACTAAACTCTACTGGTGTGTTCT
Organism: Coregonus lavaretus; assembly: GCF_964263955.1. Lineage (NCBI taxonomy): Eukaryota > Metazoa > Chordata > Actinopteri > Salmoniformes > Salmonidae > Coregonus > Coregonus lavaretus. The sequence continues at coordinate 17,951 of NW_028156167.1, read as the reverse complement.
GTACTCTACTAAACTCTACTGGTGTGTTCTGTACTCTACTCTACTAAACTCTACTGGTGTGTTCTGTACTCTACTAAACTCTACTGGTGTGTTCTGTACTCTACTAAACTCTACTGGTGTGTTCTGTACTCTACCAAACTCTACTGGTGTGTTCTGTACTCTACTAAACTCCACTGGTGTGTTCTGTACTCTACTCTACCAAACTCTACTGGTGTGTTCTGTACTCTACTAAACTCTACTGGTGTGTTCTGTACTCTACTCTACTAAACTCTACTGGTGTGTTCTGTACTCTACCAAACTCTACTGGTGTGTTCTGTACTCTACTAAACTCCACTGGTGTGTTCTGTACTCTACTCTACTAAACTCTGCTGGTGTGTTCTGTACTCTACTCTACTAAACTCTACTGGTGTGTTCTGTACTCTACTCTACTAAACTCTACTGGTGTGTTCTGTACTCTACTCTACTAAACTCTACTGGTGTGTTCTGTACTCTACCAAACTCTACTGGTGAGTTCTGTACTCTACTCTACTAAACTCTACTGGTGTGTTCTGTACTCTACCAAACTCTACTGGTGTGTTCTGTACTCTACTCTACCAAACTCTACTGGTGTGTTCTGTACTCTACTCTACTAAACTCTACTGGTGTGTTCTGTACTCTACTAAACTCTACTGGTGTGTTCTGTACTCTACTCTACTAAACTCTACTGGTGTGTTCTGTACTCTACTCTACTAAACTCTACTGGTGTGATCTGTACTCTACTAAACTCTACTGGTGTGTTCTGTACTCGACTCTACAAAACTCTACTGGTGTGTTCTGTACTCTACTCTACTAAACTCTACTGGTGTGTTCTGTACTCTACTAAACTCTACTGGTGTGTTCTGTACTCTACTAAACTCTACTGGTGTGTTCTGTACTCTACTCTACTAAACTCTACTGGTGTGTTCTGTACTCTACTAAACTCTACTGGTGTGTTCTGTACTCTACTAAACTCTACTGGTGTGTTCTGTACTCTACTCTACTAAACTCTACTGGTGTGTTCTGTACTCTACTCTACTAAACTCTACTGGTGTGTTCTGTACTCTACTCTACTAAACTCTACTGGTGTGTTCTGTACTCTACTAAACTCTACTGGTGTGTTCTGTACTCTACTCTACTAAACTCTACTGGTGTGTTCTGTACTCTACCAAACTCTACTGGTGTGTTCTGTACTCTACTAAACTCCACTGGTGTGTTCTGTACTCTACTCTACCAAACTCTACTGGTGTGTTCTGTACTCTACTAAACTCTACTGGTGTGTTCTGTACTCTACTCTACTAAACTCTACTGGTGTGTTCTGTACTCTACCAAACTCTACTGGTGTGTTCTGTACTCTACTAAACTCCACTGGTGTGTTCTGTACTCTACTCTACTAAACTCTGCTGGTGTGTTCTGTACTCTACTCTACTAAACTCTACTGGTGTGTTCTGTACTCTACTCTACTAAACTCTACTGGTGTGTTCTGTACTCTACTCTACTAAACTCTACTGGTGTGTTCTGTACTCTACCAAACTCTACTGGTGTGTTCTGTACTCTACTCTACTAAACTCTACTGGTGTGTTCTGTACTCTACCAAACTCTACTGGTGTGTTCTGTACTCTACTCTACCAAACTCTACTGGTGTGTTCTGTACTCTACTCTACTAAACTCTACTGGTGTGTTCTGTACTCTACTAAACTCTACTGGTGTGTTCTGTACTCTACTCTACTAAACTCTACTGGTGTGTTCTGTACTCTACTCTACTAAACTCTACTGGTGTGTTCTGTACTCTACTCTACTAAACTCTACTGGTGTGTTCTGTACTCTACTAAACTCTACTGGTGTGTTCTGTACTCTACTCTACTAAACTATACTGGTGTGTTCTGTACTCTACTCTACTAAACTCTACTGGTGTGTTCTGTACTCTACTAAACTCTACTGGTGTGTTCTGTACTCTACTCTACTAAACTATACTGGTGTGTTCTGTACTCTACTCTACTAAACTCTACTGGTGTGATCTGTACTCTACTAAACTCTACTGGTGTGTTCTGTACTCTACTCTACTAAACTCTACTGGTGTGTTCTGTACTCTACTCTACTAAACTCTACTGGTGTGTTCTGTACTCTACTAAACTCTACTGGTGTGTTCTGTACTCTACTAAACTCTACTGGTGTGTTCTGTACTCTACTCTACTAAACTCTACTGGTGTGTTCTGTACTCTACTAAACTCTACTGGTGTGTTCTGTACTCTACTAAACTCTACTGGTGTGTTCTGTACTCTACTCTACTAAACTCTACTGGTGTGTTCTGTACTCTACTCTACTAAACTCTACTGGTGTGTTCTGTACTCTACTCTACTAAACTCTACTGGTGTGTTCTGTACTCTACTAAACTCAACTGGTGTGTTCTGTACTCTACTCTACTAAACTCTACTGGTGTGTTCTGTACTCTACCAAACTCTACTGGTGTGTTCTGTACTCTACTAAACGCCACTGGTGTGTTCTGTACTCTACTCTACCAAACTCTACTGGTGTGTTCTGTACTCTACTAAACTCTACTGGTGTGTTCTGTACTCTACTCTACTAAACTCTACTGGTGTGTTCTGTACTCTACCAAACTCTACTGGTGTGTTCTGTACTCTACTAAACTCCACTGGTGTGTTCTGTACTCTACTCTACTAAACTCTGCTGGTGTGTTCTGTACTCTACTCTACTAAACTCTACTGGTGTGTTCTGTACTCTACTCTACTAAACTCTACTGGTGTGTTCAGTACTCTACTCTACTAAACTCTACTGGTGTGTTCTGTACTCTACTCTACTAAACTCTACTGGTGTGTTCTGTACTCTACCAAACTCTACTGGTGTGTTCTGTACTCTACTCTACCAAACTCTACTGGTGTGTTCTGTACTCTACTCTACTAAACTCTACTGGTGTGTTCTGTACTCTACTAAACTCTACTGGTGTGTTCTGTACTCTACTCTACTAAACTCTACTGGTGTGTTCTGTACTCTACTCTACTAAACTCTACTGGTGTGTTCTGTACTCTACTCTACTAAACTCTACTGGTGTGTTCTGTACTCTACTAAACTCTACTGGTGTGTTCTGTACTCTACTCTACTAAACTCTACTGGTGTGTTCTGTACTCTACTAAACTCTACTGGTGTGTTCTGTACTCTACTAAACTATACTGGTGTGTTCTGTACTCTACTCTACTAAACTCTACTGGTGTGATCTGTACTCTACTAAACTCTACTGGTGTGTTCTGTACTCTACTCTACTAAACTCTACTGGTGTGTTCTGTACTCTACTCTACTAAACTCTACTGGTGTGTTCTGTACTCTACTAAACTCTACTGGTGTGTTCTGTACTCTACTCTACTAAACTCTACTGGTGTGTTCTGTACTCTACTAAACTCTACTGGTGTGTTCTGTACTCTACTAAACTCTACTGGTGTGTTCTGTACTCTACCAAACTCTACTGGTGTGTTCTGTACTCTACTAAACTCCACTGGTGTGTTCTGTACTCTACTCTACCAAACTCTACTGGTGTGTTCTGTACTCTACTAAACTCTACTGGTGTGTTCTGTACTCTACTCTACTAAACTCTACTGGTGTGTTCTGTACTCTACCAAACTCTACTGGTGTGTTCTGTACTCTACTAAACTCCACTGGTGTGTTCTGTACTCTACTCTACTAAACTCTGCTGGTGTGTTCTGTACTCTACTCTACTAAACTCTACTGGTGTGTTCTGTACTCTACTCTACTAAACTCTACTGGTGTGTTCTGTACTCTACTCTACTAAACTCTACTGGTGTGTTCTGTACTCTACCAAACTCTACTGGTGAGTTCTGTACTCTACTCTACTAAACTCTACTGGTGTGTTCTGTACTCTACCAAACTCTACTGGTGTGTTCTGTACTCTACTCTACCAAACTCTACTGGTGTGTTCTGTACTCTACTCTACTAAACTCTACTGGTGTGTTCTGTACTCTACTAAACTCTACTGGTGTGTTCTGTACTCTACTCTACTAAACTCTACTGGTGTGTTCTGTACTCTACTCTACTCAACTCTACTGGTGTGTTCTGTACTCTACTCTACTAAACTCTACTGGTGTGTTCTGTACTCTACTAAACTCTACTGGTGTGTTCTGTACTCTACTCTACTAAACTCTACTGGTGTGTTCTGTAGTCTACTAAACTCTACTGGTGTGTTCTGTACTCTACTCTACTAAACTATACTGGTGTGTTCTGTACTCTACTCTACTAAACTCTACTGGTGTGTTCTGTACTCTACTAAACTCTACTGGTGTGTTCTGTACTCTACTCTACTAAACTCTACTGGTGTGTTCTGTACTCTACTCTACTAAACTCTACTGGTGTGATCTGTACTCTACTAAACTCTACTGGTGTGTTCTGTACTATACTCTACTAAACTCTACTGGTGTGTTCTGTGCTCTACTCTACTAAACTCTACTGGTGTGTTCTGTACTCAAACTAAACTCTACTGGTGTGTTCTGTACTCTACTAAACTCTACTGGTGTGTTCTGTACTCTACTCTACTAAACTCTACTGGTGTGTTCTGTACTCTACTAAACTCTACTGGTGTGTTCTGTACTCTACTAAACTCTACTGGTGTGTTCTGTACTCTACTCTACTAAACTCTACTGGTGTGTTCTGTACTCTACTCTACTAAACTCTACTGGTGTGTTCTGTACTCTACCAAACTCTACTGGTGTGTTCTGTACTCTACTAAACTCCACTGGTGTGTTCTGTACTCTACTCTACCAAACTCTACTGGTGTGTTCTGTACTCTACTAAACTCTACTGGTGTGTTCTGTACTCTACTCTACTAAACTCTACTGGTGTGTTCTGTACTCTACCAAACTCTACTGGTGTGTTCTGTACTCTACTAAACTCCACTGGTGTGTTCTGTACTCTACTCTACTAAACTCTACTGGTGTGTTCTGTACTCTACTAAACTCTACTGGTGTGTTCTGTACTCTACTCTACTAAACTCTACTGGTGTATTCTGTACTCTACTCTACTAAACTCCACTGGTGTGTTCTGTACTCTACTAAACTCTACTGGTGTGTTCTGTACTCTACTAAACTCTACTGGTGTGTTCTGTACTCTACTAAACTCTACTGGTGTGTTCTGTACTCTACTCTACTAAACTCTACTGGTGTGTTCTGTACTCTACTAAACTCTACTGGTGTGTTCTGTACTCTACTCTACTAAACTCTACTGGTGTGTTCTGTACTCTACTAAACTCTACTGGTGTGTTCTGTACTCTACTCTACTAAACTCCACTGGTGTGTTCTGTACTCTACTAAACTCTACTGGTGTGTTCTGTACTCTACTAAACTCTACTGGTGTGTTCTGTACTCTACTCTACCAAACTCTACTGGTGTGTTCTGTACTCTACTAAACTCTACTGGTGTGTTCTGTACTCTACCAAACTCTACTGGTTTGTTCTGTACTCTACTGAACTCCACTGGTGTGTTCTGTACTCTACTCTACCAAACTCTACTGGTGTGTTCTGTACTCTACTAAACTCTACTGGTGTGTTCTGTACTCTACCAAACTCTACTGGTGTGTTCTGTACTCTACTAAACTCCACTGGTGTGTTCTGTACTCTACTCTACTAAACTCTACTGGTGTGTTCTGTACTCTACTAAACTCTACTGGTGTGTTCTGTACTCTACTCTACTAAACTCTACTGGTGTGTTCTGTACTCTACTAAACTCTACTGGTGTGTTCTGTACTCTACTCTACTAAACTCCACTGGTGTGTTCTGTACTCTACTAAACTCTACTGGTGTGTGCTGTACTCTACTAAACTCTACTGGTGTGTTCTGTACTCTACTCTACCAAACTCTACTGGTGTGTTCTGTACTGTACTAAACTCTACTGGTGTGTTCTGTACTCTACCAAACTCTACTGGTGTGATCTGTACTCTACTGAACTCCACTGGTGTGTTCTGTACTCTACTCTACCAAACTCTACTGGTGTGTTCTGTACTCTACTAAACTCTACTGGTGTGTTCTGTACTCTACCAAACTCTACTGGTGTGTTCTGTACTCTACTAAACTCCACTGGTGTGTTCTGTACTCTACTCTACTAAACTCCACTGGTTTGTTCTGTACTCTACTAAACTCTACTGGTGTGTTCTGTACTCTACTAAACTCTACTGGTGTGTTCTGTACTCTACTCTACTAAACTCTACTGGTGTGTTCTGTACTCTACTAAACTCTACTGGTGTGTTCTGTACTCTACTCTACTAAACTCTACTGGTGTGTTCTGTACTCTACTAAACTCTACTGGTGTGTTCTGTACTCTACTCTACTAAACTATACTGGTGTGTTCTGTACTCTACTCTACTAAACTCTACTGGTGTGATCTGTACTCTACTAAACTCTACTGGTGTGATCTGTACTCTACTGAACTCCACTGGTGTGTTCTGTACTCTACTCTACCAAACTCTACTGGTGTGATCTGTACTCTACCAAACTCTACTGGTGTGTTCTGTACTCTACTCTACCAAACTCTACTGGTGTGTTCTGTACTGTACTAAACTCTACTGGTGTGTTCTGTACTCTACCAAACTCTACTGGTGTGATCTGTACTCTACTGAACTCCACTGGTGTGTTCTGTACTCTACTCTACCAAACTCTACTGGTGTGTTCTGTACTCTACTAAACTCTACTGGTGTGTTCTGTACTCTACCAAACTCTACTGGTGTGTTCTGTACTCTACTAAACTCCACTGGTGTGTTCTGTACTCTACTCTACTAAACTCCACTGGTTTGTTCTGTACTCTACTAAACTCTACTGGTGTGTTCTGTACTCTACTAAACTCTACTGGTGTGTTCTGTACTCTACTCTACTAAACTCTACTGGTGTGTTCTGTACTCTACTAAACTCTACTGGTGTGTTCTGTACTCTACTCTACTAAACTCTACTGGTGTGTTCTGTACTCTACTAAACTCTACTGGTGTGTTCTGTACTCTACTCTACTAAACTATACTGGTGTGTTCTGTACTCTACTCTACTAAACTCTACTGGTGTGATCTGTACTCTACTAAACTCTACTGGTGTGATCTGTACTCTACTGAACTCCACTGGTGTGTTCTGTACTCTACTCTACCAAACTCTACTGGTGTGATCTGTACTCTACCAAACTCTACTGGTGTGATCTGTACTCTACTGAACTCCACTGGTGTGTTCTGTACTCTACTCTACCAAACTCTACTGGTGTGTTCTGTACTCTACTAAACTCTACTGGTGTGTTCTGTACTCTACCAAACTCTACTGGTGTGTTCTGTACTCTACTAAACTCCACTGGTGTGTTCTGTACTCTACTCTACTAAACTCCACTGGTTTGTTCTGTACTCTACTAAACTCTACTGGTGTGTTCTGTACTCTACTAAACTCTACTGGTGTGTTCTGTACTCTACTCTACTAAACTCTACTGGTGTGTTCTGTACTCTACTAAACTCTACTGGTGTGTTCTGTACTCTACTCTACTAAACTCTACTGGTGTGTTCTGTACTCTACTAAACTCTACTGGTGTGTTCTGTACTCTACTCTACTAAACTATACTGGTGTGTTCTGTACTCTACTCTACTAAACTCTACTGGTGTGATCTGTACTCTACTAAACTCTACTGGTGTGTTCTGTACTCGACTCTACTAAACTCTACTGGTGTGTTCTGTACTCTACTCTACTAAACTCCACTGGTGTGTTCTGTACTCTACTAAACTCTACTGGTGTGTTCTGTACTCTACTCTACTAAACTCCACTGGTGTGTTCTGTACTCTACTCTACTAAACTCTGCTGGTGTGTTCTGTACTCTACTCTACTAAACTCTACTGGTGTGTTCTGTACTCTACTCTACTAAACTCTACTGGTGTGTTCTGTACTCTACTCTACTAAACTCTACTGGTGTGTTCTGTACTCTACCAAACTCTACTGGTGAGTTCTGTACTCTACTCTACTAAACTCTACTGGTGTGTTCTGTACTCTACCAAACTCTACTGGTGTGTTCTGTACTCTACTCTACCAAACTCTACTGGTGTGTTCTGTACTCTACTCTACTAAACTCTACTGGTGTGTTCTGTACTCTACTAAACTCTACTGGTGTGTTCTGTACTCTACTCTACTAAACTCTACTGGTGTGTTCTGTACTCTACTCTACTCAACTCTACTGGTGTGTTCTGTACTCTACTCTACTAAACTCTACTGGTGTGTTCTGTACTCTACTAAACTCTACTGGTGTGTTCTGTACTCTACTCTACTAAACTCTACTGGTGTGTTCTGTAGTCTACTAAACTCTACTGGTGTGTTCTGTACTCTACTCTACTAAACTATACTGGTGTGTTCTGTACTCTACTCTACTAAACTCTACTGGTGTGTTCTGTACTCTACTAAACTCTACTGGTGTGTTCTGTACTCTACTCTACTAAACTCTACTGGTGTGTTCTGTACTCTACTCTACTAAACTCTACTGGTGTGATCTGTACTCTACTAAACTCTACTGGTGTGTTCTGTACTATACTCTACTAAACTCTACTGGTGTGTTCTGTGCTCTACTCTACTAAACTCTACTGGTGTGTTCTGTACTCAAACTAAACTCTACTGGTGTGTTCTGTACTCTACTAAACTCTACTGGTGTGTTCTGTACTCTACTCTACTAAACTCTACTGGTGTGTTCTGTACTCTACTAAACTCTACTGGTGTGTTCTGTACTCTACTAAACTCTACTGGTGTGTTCTGTACTCTACTCTACTAAACTCTACTGGTGTGTTCTGTACTCTACTCTACTAAACTCTACTGGTGTGTTCTGTACTCTACCAAACTCTACTGGTGTGTTCTGTACTCTACTAAACTCCACTGGTGTGTTCTGTACTCTACTCTACCAAACTCTACTGGTGTGTTCTGTACTCTACTAAACTCTACTGGTGTGTTCTGTACTCTACTCTACTAAACTCTACTGGTGTGTTCTGTACTCTACCAAACTCTACTGGTGTGTTCTGTACTCTACTAAACTCCACTGGTGTGTTCTGTACTCTACTCTACTAAACTCTACTGGTGTGTTCTGTACTCTACTAAACTCTACTGGTGTGTTCTGTACTCTACTCTACTAAACTCTACTGGTGTATTCTGTACTCTACTCTACTAAACTCCACTGGTGTGTTCTGTACTCTACTAAACTCTACTGGTGTGTTCTGTACTCTACTAAACTCTACTGGTGTGTTCTGTACTCTACTAAACTCTACTGGTGTGTTCTGTACTCTACTCTACTAAACTCTACTGGTGTGTTCTGTACTCTACTAAACTCTACTGGTGTGTTCTGTACTCTACTCTACTAAACTCTACTGGTGTGTTCTGTACTCTACTAAACTCTACTGGTGTGTTCTGTACTCTACTCTACTAAACTCCACTGGTGTGTTCTGTACTCTACTAAACTCTACTGGTGTGTTCTGTACTCTACTAAACTCTACTGGTGTGTTCTGTACTCTACTCTACCAAACTCTACTGGTGTGTTCTGTACTCTACTAAACTCTACTGGTGTGTTCTGTACTCTACCAAACTCTACTGGTTTGTTCTGTACTCTACTGAACTCCACTGGTGTGTTCTGTACTCTACTCTACCAAACTCTACTGGTGTGTTCTGTACTCTACTAAACTCTACTGGTGTGTTCTGTACTCTACCAAACTCTACTGGTGTGTTCTGTACTCTACTAAACTCCACTGGTGTGTTCTGTACTCTACTCTACTAAACTCTACTGGTGTGTTCTGTACTCTACTAAACTCTACTGGTGTGTTCTGTACTCTACTCTACTAAACTCTACTGGTGTGTTCTGTACTCTACTAAACACTACTGGTGTGTTCTGTACTCTACTCTACTAAACTCCACTGGTGTGTTCTGTACTCTACTAAACTCTACTGGTGTGTGCTGTACTCTACTAAACTCTACTGGTGTGTTCTGTACTCTACTCTACCAAACTCTACTGGTGTGTTCTGTACTCTACTAAACTCTACTGGTGTGTTCTGTACTCTACCAAACTCTACTGGTGTGATCTGTACTCTACTGAACTCCACTGGTGTGTTCTGTACTCTACTCTACCAAACTCTACTGGTGTGTTCTGTACTCTACTAAACTCTACTGGTGTGTTCTGTACTCTACCAAACTCTACTGGTGTGTTCTGTACTCTACTAAACTCCACTGGTGTGTTCTGTACTCTACTCTACTAAACTCCACTGGTTTGTTCTGTACTCTACTAAACTCTACTGGTGTGTTCTGTACTCTACTAAACTCTACTGGTGTGTTCTGTACTCTACTCTACTAAACTCTACTGGTGTGTTCTGTACTCTACTAAACTCTACTGGTGTGTTCTGTACTCTACTCTACTAAACTCTACTGGTGTGTTCTGTACTCTACTAAACTCTACTGGTGTGTTCTGTACTCTACTCTACTAAACTATACTGGTGTGTTCTGTACTCTACTCTACTAAACTCTACTGGTGTGATCTGTACTCTACTAAACTCTACTGGTGTGATCTGTACTCTACTGAACTCCACTGGTGTGTTCTGTACTCTACTCTACCAAACTCTACTGGTGTGATCTGTACTCTACCAAACTCTACTGGTGTGATCTGTACTCTACTGAACTCCACTGGTGTGTTCTGTACTCTACTCTACCAAACTCTACTGGTGTGTTCTGTACTCTACTAAACTCTACTGGTGTGTTCTGTACTCTACCAAACTCTACTGGTGTGTTCTGTACTCTACTAAACTCCACTGGTGTGTTCTGTACTCTACTCTACTAAACTCCACTGGTTTGTTCTGTACTCTACTAAACTCTACTGGTGTGTTCTGTACTCTACTAAACTCTACTGGTGTGTTCTGTACTCTACTCTACTAAACTCTACTGGTGTGTTCTGTACTCTACTAAACTCTACTGGTGTGTTCTGTACTCTACTCTACTAAACTCTACTGGTGTGTTCTGTACTCTACTAAACTCTACTGGTGTGTTCTGTACTCTACTCTACTAAACTATACTGGTGTGTTCTGTACTCTACTCTACTAAACTCTACTGGTGTGATCTGTACTCTACTAAACTCTACTGGTGTGTTCTGTACTCGACTCTACTAAACTCTACTGGTGTGTTCTGTACTCTACTCTACTAAACTCCACTGGTGTGTTCTGTACTCTACTAAACTCTACTGGTGTGTTCTGTACTCTACTCTACTATACTCCACTGGTGTGTTCTGTACTCTACTAAACTCTACTGGTGTGTTCTGTACTCTACTAAACTCTACTGGTGTGTTCTGTACTCTACTCTACCAAACTCTACTGGTGTGTTCTGTACTCTACTAAACTCTACTGGTGTGTTCTGTACTCTACCAAACTCTACTGGTGTGTTCTGTACTCTACTGAACTCCACTGGTGTGTTCTGTACTCTACTCTACCAAACTCTACTGGTGTGTTCTGTACTCTACTAAACTCTACTGGTGTGTTCTGTACTCTACCAAACTCTACTGGTGTGTTCTGTACTCTACTAAACTCCACTGGTGTGTTCTGTACTCTACTCTACTAAACTCTACTGGTGTGTTCTGTACTCTACTAAACTCTACTGGTGTGTTCTGTACTCTACTCTACTAAACTCTACTGGTGTGTTCTGTACTCTACTAAACTCTACTGGTGTGTTCTGTACTCTACTCTACTAAACTCCACTGGTGTGTTCTGTACTCTACTAAATTCTACTGGTGTGTTCTGTACTCTACTAAACTCTACTGGTGTGTTCTGTACTCTACTCTACCAAACTCTACTGGTGTGTTCTGTACTCTACTAAACTCTACTGGTGTGTTCTGTACTCTACCAAACTCTACTGGTGTGTTCTGTACTCTACTGAACTCCACTGGTGTGTTCTGTACTCTACTCTACCAAACTCTACTGGTGTGTTCTGTACTCTACTAAACTCTACTGGTGTGTTCTGTACTCTACCAAACTCTACTGGTGTGTTCTGTACTCTACTAAACTCCACTGGTGTGTTCTGTACTCTACTCTACTAAACTCCACTGGTGTGTTCTGTACTCTACTAAACTCTACTGGTGTGTTCTGTACTCTACTAAACTCTACTGGTGTGTTCTGTACTCTACTCTACTAAACTCTACTGGTGTGTTCTGTACTCTACTAAACTCTACTGGTGTGTTCTGTACTCTACTCTACTAAACTCTACTGGTGTGTTCTGTACTCTACTAAACTCTACTGGTGTGTTCTGTACTCTACTCTACTAAACTATACTGGTGTGTTCTGTACTCTACTCTACTAAACTCTACTGGTGTGATCTGTACTCTACTAAACTCTACTGGTGTGTTCTGTACTCGACTCTACAAAACTCTACTGGTGTGTTCTGTACTCTACTCTACTAAACTCTACTGGTGTGTTCTGTACTCTACTAAACTCTACTGGTGTGTTCTGTACTCTACTAAACTCTACTGGTGTGTTCTGTACTCTACTCTACTAAACTCTACTGGTGTGTTCTGTACTCTACTAAACTCTACTGGTGTGTTCTGTACTCTACTAAACTCTACTGGTGTGTTCTGTACTCTACTCTACTAAACTCTACTGGTGTGTTCTGTACTCTACTCTACTAAACTCTACTGGTGTGTTCTGTACTCTACTCTACTAAACTCTACTGGTGTGTTCTGTACTCTACTAAACTCTACTGGTGTGTTCTGTACTCTACTCTACTAAACTCTACTGGTGTGTTCTGTACTCTACCAAACTCTACTGGTGTGTTCTGTACTCTACTAAACTCCACTGGTGTGTTCTGTACTCTACTCTACCAAACTCTACTGGTGTGTTCTGTACTCTACTAAACTCTACTGGTGTGTTCTGTACTCTACTCTACTAAACTCTACTGGTGTGTTCTGTACTCTACCAAACTCTACTGGTGTGTTCTGTACTCTACTAAACTCCACTGGTGTGTTCTGTACTCTACTCTACTAAACTCTGCTGGTGTGTTCTGTACTCTACTCTACTAAACTCTACTGGTGTGTTCTGTACTCTACTCTACTAAACTCTACTGGTGTGTTCTGTACTCTACTCTACTAAACTCTACTTGTGTGTTCTGTACTCTACCAAACTCTACTGGTGTGTTCTGTACTCTACTCTACTAAACTCTACTGGTGTGTTCTGTACTCTACCAAACTCTACTGGTGTGTTCTGTACTCTACTCTACCAAACTCTACTGGTGTGTTCTGTACTCTACTCTACTAAACTCTACTGGTGTGTTCTGTACTCTACTAAACTCTACTGGTGTGTTCTGTACTCTACTCTACTAAACTCTACTGGTGTGTTCTGTACTGTACTCTACTAAACTCTACTGGTGTGTTCTGTACTCTACTCTACTAAACTCTACTGGTGTGTTCTGTACTCTACTAAACTCTACTGGTGTGTTCTGTACTCTACTCTACTAAACTATACTGGTGTGTTCTGTACTCTACTCTACTAAACTCTACTGGTGTGTTCTGTACTCTACTAAACTCTACTGGTGTGTTCTGTACTCTACTCTACTAAACTATACTGGTGTGTTCTGTACTCTACTCTACTAAACTCTACTGGTGTGATCTGTACTCTACTAAACTCTACTGGTGTGTTCTGTACTCTACTCTACTAAACTCTACTGGTGTGTTCTGTACTCTACTCTACTAAACTCTACTGGTGTGTTCTGTACTCTACTAAACTCTACTGGTGTGTTCTGTACTCTACTAAACTCTACTGGTGTGTTCTGTACTCTACTCTACTAAACTCTACTGGTGTGTTCTGTACTCTACTAAACTCTACTGGTGTGTTCTGTACTCTACTAAACTCTACTGGTGTGTTCTGTACTCTACTCTACTAAACTCTACTGGTGTGTTCTGTACTCTACTCTACTAAACTCTACTGGTGTGTTCTGTACTCTACTAAACTCAACTGGTGTGTTCTGTACTCTACTCTACTAAACTCTACTGGTGTGTTCTGTACTCTACCAAACTCTACTGGTGTGTTCTGTACTCTACTAAACGCCACTGGTGTGTTCTGTACTCTACTCTACCAAACTCTACTGGTGTGTTCTGTACTCTACTAAACTCTACTGGTGTGTTCTGTACTCTACTCTACTAAACTCTACTGGTGTGTTCTGTACTCTACCAAACTCTACTGGTGTGTTCTGTACTCTACTAAACTCCACTGGTGTGTTCTGTACTCTACTCTACTAAACTCTGCTGGTGTGTTCTGTACTCTACTCTACTAAACTCTACTGGTGTGTTCTGTACTCTACTCTACTAAACTCTACTGGTGTGTTCAGTACTCTACTCTACTAAACTCTACTGGTGTGTTCTGTACTCTACTCTACTAAACTCTACTGGTGTGTTCTGTACTCTACCAAACTCTACTGGTGTGTTCTGTACTCTACTCTACCAAACTCTACTGGTGTGTTCTGTACTCTACTCTACTAAACTCTACTGGTGTGTTCTGTACTCTACTAAACTCTACTGGTGTGTTCTGTACTCTACTCTACTAAACTCTACTGGTGTGTTCTGTACTCTACTCTACTAAACTCTACTGGTGTGTTCTGTACTCTACTCTACTAAACTCTACTGGTGTGTTCTGTACTCTACTAAACTCTACTGGTGTGTTCTGTACTCTACTCTACTAAACTCTACTGGTGTGTTCTGTACTCTACTAAACTCTACTGGTGTGTTCTGTACTCTACTAAACTATACTGGTGTGTTCTGTACTCTACTCTACTAAACTCTACTGGTGTGATCTGTACTCTACTAAACTCTACTGGTGTGTTCTGTACTCTACTCTACTAAACTCTACTGGTGTGTTCTGTACTCTACTCTACTAAACTCTACTGGTGTGTTCTGTACTCTACTAAACTCTACTGGTGTGTTCTGTACTCTACTCTACTAAACTCTACTGGTGTGTTCTGTACTCTACTAAACTCTACTGGTGTGTTCTGTACTCTACTAAACTCTACTGGTGTGTTCTGTACTCTACCAAACTCTACTGGTGTGTTCTGTACTCTACTAAACTCCACTGGTGTGTTCTGTACTCTACTCTACCAAACTCTACTGGTGTGTTCTGTACTCTACTAAACTCTACTGGTGTGTTCTGTACTCTACTCTACTAAACTCTACTGGTGTGTTCTGTACTCTACCAAACTCTACTGGTGTGTTCTGTACTCTACTAAACTCCACTGGTGTGTTCTGTACTCTACTCTACTAAACTCTGCTGGTGTGTTCTGTACTCTACTCTACTAAACTCTACTGGTGTGTTCTGTACTCTACTCTACTAAACTCTACTGGTGTGTTCTGTACTCTACTCTACTAAACTCTACTGGTGTGTTCTGTACTCTACCAAACTCTACTGGTGAGTTCTGTACTCTACTCTACTAAACTCTACTGGTGTGTTCTGTACTCTACCAAACTCTACTGGTGTGTTCTGTACTCTACTCTACCAAACTCTACTGGTGTGTTCTGTACTCTACTCTACTAAACTCTACTGGTGTGTTCTGTACTCTACTAAACTCTACTGGTGTGTTCTGTACTCTACTCTACTAAACTCTACTGGTGTGTTCTGTACTCTACTCTACTCAACTCTACTGGTGTGTTCTGTACTCTACTCTACTAAACTCTACTGGTGTGTTCTGTACTCTACTAAACTCTACTGGTGTGTTCTGTACTCTACTCTACTAAACTCTACTGGTGTGTTCTGTAGTCTACTAAACTCTACTGGTGTGTTCTGTACTCTACTCTACTAAACTATACTGGTGTGTTCTGTACTCTACCAAACTCTACTGGTGTGTTCTGTACTCTACTAAACTCCACTGGTGTGTTCTGTACTCTACTCTACTAAACTCTACTGGTGTGTTCTGTACTCTACTCTACTAAACTCTACTGGTGTGTTCTGTACTCTACTCAACTAAACTCTACTGGTGTGTTCTGTACTCTACCAAACTCTACTGGTGTGTTCTGTACTCTACTCTACTAAACTCTACTGGTGTGTTCTGTACTCTACCAAACTCTACTGGTGTGTTCTGTACTCTACTCTACCAAACTCTACTGGTGTGTTCTGTACTCTACTCTACTAAACTCTACTGGTGTGTTCTGTACTCTACTAAACTCTACTGGTGTGTTCTGTACTCTACTCTACTAAACTCTACTGGTGTGTTCTGTACTCTACTCTACTAAACTCTACTGGTGTGTTCTGTACTCTACTCTACTACACTCTACTGGTGTGTTCTGTACTCTACTCTACTAAACTCTACTGGTGTGTTCTGTACTCTACTAAACTCTACTGGTGTGTTCTGTACTCTACTAAACTCTACTGGTGTGTTCTGTACTCTACTCTACTAAAATCTACTGGTGTGTTCTGTACTCTACCAAACTCTACTGGTGTGTTCTGTACTCTACTCTACCAAACTCTACTGGTGTGTTCTGTACTCTACTCTACTAAACTCTACTGGTGTGTTCTGTACTCTACTAAACTCTACTGGTGTGTTCTGTACTCTACTCTACTAAACTCTACTGGTGTGTTCTGTACTCTACTCTACTAAACTATACTGGTGTGTTCTGTACTCTACTCTACTAAACTCTACTGGTGTGTTCTGTACTCTACTAAACTCTACTGGTGTGTTCTGTACTCTACTCTACTAAACTATACTGGTATGTTCTGTACTCTACTCTACTAAACTCTACTGGTGTGATCTGTACTCTACTAAACTCTACTGGTGTGTTCTGTACTCTACTCTACTAAACTCTACTGGTGTGTTCTGTACTCTACTCTACTAAACTCTACTGGTGTGTTCTGTACTCTACTAAACTCTACTGGTGTGTTCTGTACTCTACTAAACTCTACTGGTGTGTTCTGTACTCTACTCTACTAAACGCTACTGGTGTGTTCTGTACTCTACTAAACTCTACTGGTGTGTTCTGTACTTTACTAAACTCTACTGGTGTGTTCTGTACTCTACTCTACTAAACTCTACTGGTGTGTTCTGTACTCTACTCTACTAAACTCTACTGGTGTGTTCTGTACTCTACTCTACTAAACTCTACTGGTGTGTTCTGTACTCTACTAAACTCTACTGGTGTGTTCTGTACTCTACTCTACTAAACTCTACTGGTGTGTTCTGTACTCTACCAAACTCCACTGGTGTGTTCTGTACTCTACTCTACTAAACTCTGCTGGTGTGTTCTGTACTCTACTCTACTAAACTCTACTGGTGTGTTCTGTACTCTACTCTACTAAACTCTACTGGTGTGTTCAGTACTCTACTCTACTAAACTCTACTGGTGTGTTCTGTACTCTACTCTACTAAACTCTACTGGTGTGTTCTGTACTCTACCAAACTCTACTGGTGTGTTCTGTACTCTACTCTACCAAACTCTACTGGTGTGTTCTGTACTCTACTCTACTAAACTCTACTGGTGTGTTCTGTACTCTACTAAACTCTACTGGTGTGTTCTGTACTCTACTCTACTAAACTCTACTGGTGTGTTCTGTACTCTACTCTACTAAACTCTACTGGTGTGTTCTGTACTCTACTCTACTAAACTCTACTGGTGTGTTCTGTACTCTACTAAACTCTACTGGTGTGTTCTGTACTCTACTCTACTAAACTCTACTGGTGTGTTCTGTACTCTACTAAACTCTACTGGTGTGTTCTGTACTCTACTAAACTATACTGGTGTGTTCTGTACTCTACTCTACTAAACTCTACTGGTGTGATCTGTACTCTACTAAACTCTACTGGTGTGTTCTGTACTCTACTCTACTAAACTCTACTGGTGTGTTCTGTACTCTACTCTACTAAACTCTACTGGTGTGTTCTGTACTCTACTAAACTCTACTGGTGTGTTCTGTACTCTACTCTACTAAAC
>NW_028156168.1:62500-88338 GCF_964263955.1 Coregonus lavaretus | reverse complement strand
AGAGAGAGGCTCACGGAGGGTTACTGACAGGGGAGGGAGGGAGGGAGGGATCGAGGGAGGGAGGGAGGGATCGAGGGAGGGAGGGAGGGAGGGAGGGAGGGAGGGAGGGAGGGAGGGAGGGAGGGACAGACAGAAGGTTCTATATGCTTTGATGTCTCGGTTGTGCAGAGTCTCTCAGTCTCTCTGAACTCTTATCTGTCAGCTCTGAGCCATCTGTGCTGCTGCTGCCTGTCTGTGTCTCTTACATAATCACAACACAGAGATAGCCACATCCCCTCAGCAACACCACACACTGCAACACTCTCAGAATGGGGCCTCACACACACCACCGGTAAACATGTCTAGTCTTCTGGAGGCGGCAGTGAGGAAAACAGAGACACACGTGGTTGAGCTGGTGTCAGTCACACCCCCTCTTTCACTTTACTAGCTTCTCAACAAGACACCCCCCTCTATCACTTTACTAGCTGCTCAACAAGACACCCCCCTCTATCACTTGACTAGCTTCTCAACAAGACACCCCCCTCTATCACTTTACTAGCTGCTCAACAAGACACCCCCTCTATCACTTTACTAGCTTCTCAACAAGACACCCCCCTCTATCACTTTACTAGCTTCTCAATAAGACACCCCCTCTATCACTTTACTAGCTTCTCAACAAGACATCCCCCTCTATCACTTTACTAGCTTCTCAACAAGACACCCCCCTCTATGACTTTACTAGCTGCTCAACAAGACACCCCCCTCTATCACTTTACTAGCTGCTCAGCAAGACACCCCCCTTTATCACTTTACTAGCTTCTCAATAAGACACCCCCTCTATCACTTTACTAGCTTCTCAACAAGACATCCCCCTCTATCACTTTACTAGCTTCTCAACAAGACACCCCCCTCTATGACTTTACTAGCTGCTCAATAAGACACCCCCCTCTATCACTTTACTAGCTGCTCAGCAAGACACCCCCCTCTATGACTTTACTAGCTTCTCAACAAGACACCCCCCTCTATCACTTTACTAGCTGCTCAACAAGAAACCCCCCTCTATCACTTTACTAGCTGCTCAACAAGACACCACCCTCTATGACTTTACTAGCTGCTCAACAAGACACCCCCCACCTCGTTTGGCAGAAGCGTCTTCTGGTCTTTTGTGAAGAAGCCACAGCCACAGCTGTACCAGACCACACCATAGAAATAGAATCATTACAATCATATGTACCAGACCACACCACACAAAATATAATCATTCTAATCCCAAATACCACACCACAGACATATAATCATTCTAATTATATGTACCACACCACATAAATATAAATCATTGTAATCATATGTACCACACCACAGAAATAGAATCATTCTAATCCTATGTACCACACCACAGATGTAGAATCATTGTAATCATTGTAATCCTATGAGTGGGTCTAGGTAATGGAGAGACTGCTGAGAACAATGCAGAGAGAGCAGAGAGCTCCAGTAACATCAGATGGTCTGAGTCCAGAGAGATACAGCACTATGGAAGATAGGTGGATCAGAACTCACCAGGGAGATACAGCACTATGGAAGATAGGTGGATCAGAACTCACCAGGGAGATACAGCACTATGGAAGATAGGTGGATCAGAACTCACCAGGGAGATACAGCACTATGGAAGATAGGTGGATCAGAACTCACCAGGGAGATACAGCACTATGGAAGATAGATGGATCAGAACTCACCAGGGAGATACAGCACTATGGAAGATAGGTGGATCAGAACTCACCAGGGAGATACAGCACTATGGAAGATAGGTGGATCAGAACTCACCAGGGAGATACAGCACTATGGAAGATAGGTGGATCAGAACTCACCAGGGAGATACAGCACTATGGAAGATAGGTGGATCAGAACTCACCAGAGAGATACAGCACTATGGAAGATAGATGGATCAGAACTCACCAGGGAGATACAGCACTATGGAAGATAGATGGATCAGAACTCACCAGAGAGATACAGCACTATGGAAGATAGGTGGATCAGAACTCACCAGGGAGATACAGCACTATGGAAGATAGGTGGATCAGAACTCACCAGGGAGATACAGCACTATGGAAGATAGATGGATCAGAACTCACCAGGGAGATACAGCACTATGGAAGATAGGTGGATCAGAACTCACCAGGGAGATACAGCACTATGGAAGATAGGTGGATCAGAACTCACCAGAGAGATACAGCACTATGGAAGATAGGTGGATCAGAACTCACCAGGGAGATACAGCACTATGGAAGATAGATGGATCAGAACTCACCAGGGAGATACAGCACTATGGAAGATAGATGGATCAGAACTCACCAGGGAGATACAGCACTATGGAAGATAGGTGGATCAGAACTCACCAGGGAGATACAGCACTATGGAAGATAGATGGATCAGAACTCACCAGGGAGATACAGCACTATGGAAGATAGGTGGATCAGAACTCACCAGGGAGATACAGCACTATGGAAGATAGATGGATCAGAACTCACCAGAGAGATACAGCACTATGGAAGATAGGTGGATCAGAACTCACCAGGGAGATACAGCACTATGGAAGATAGGTGGATCAGAACTCACCAGAGAGATACAGCACTATGGAAGATAGGTGGATCAGAACTCACCAGGGAGATACAGCACTATGGAAGATAGATGGATCAGAACTCACCAGGGAGATACAGCACTATGGAAGATAGGTGGATCAGAACTCACCAGAGAGATACAGCACTATGGAAGATAGGTGGATCAGAACTCACCAGGGAGATACAGCACTATGGAAGATAGATGGATCAGAACTCACCAGGGAGATACAGCACTATGGAAGATAGATGGATCAGAACTCACCAGGGAGATACAGCACTATGGAAGATAGGTGGATCAGAACTCACCAGGGAGATACAGCACTATGGAAGATAGATGGATCAGAACTCACCAGGGAGATACAGCACTATGGAAGATAGATGGATCAGAACTCACCAGGGAGATACAGCACTATGGAAGATAGATGGATCAGAACTCACCAGGGAGATACAGCACTATGGAAGATAGGTGGATCAGAACTCACCAGAGAGATACAGCACTATGGAAGATAGGTGGATCAGAACTCACCAGGGAGATACAGCACTATGGAAGATAGGTGGATCAGAACTCACCAGGGAGATACAGCACTATGGAAGATAGATGGATCAGAACTCACCAGGGAGATACAGCACTATGGAAGATAGGTGGATCAGAACTCACCAGGGAGATACAGCACTATGGAAGATAGATGGATCAGAACTCACCAGGGAGATACAGCACTATGGAAGATAGATGGATCAGAACTCACCAGGGAGATACAGCACTATGGAAGATAGATGGATCAGAACTCACCAGGGAGATACAGCACTATGGAAGATAGATGGATCAGAACTCACCAGAGAGATACAGCACTATGGAAGATAGATGGATCAGAACTCACCAGAGAGATACAGCACTATGGAAGATAGATGGATCAGAACTCACCAGGGAGATACAGCACTATGGAAGATAGATGGATCAGAACTCACCAGGGAGATACAGCACTATGGAAGATAGATGGATCAGAACTCACCAGGGAGATACAGCACTATGGAAGATAGATGGATCAGAACTCACCAGGGAGATACAGCACTATGGAAGATAGGTGGATCAGAACTCACCAGAGAGATACAGCACTATGGAAGATAGGTGGATCAGAACTCACCAGGGAGATACAGCACTATGGAAGATAGGTGGATCAGAACTCACCAGAGAGATACAGCACTATGGAAGATAGGTGGATCAGAACTCACCAGGGAGATACAGCACTATGGAAGATAGATGGATCAGAACTCACCAGGGAGATACAGCACTATGGAAGATAGATGGATCAGAACTCACCAGGGAGATACAGCACTATGGAAGATAGGTGGATCAGAACTCACCAGGGAGATACAGCACTATGGAAGATAGGTGGATCAGAACTCACCAGGGAGATACAGCACTATGGAAGATAGGTGGATCAGAACTCACCAGAGAGATACAGCACTATGGAAGATAGGTGGATCAGAACTCACCAGGGAGATACAGCACTATGGAAGATAGGTGGATCAGAACTCACCAGAGAGATACAGCACTATGGAAGATAGGTGGATCAGAACTCACCAGGGAGATACAGCACTATGGAAGATAGATGGATCAGAACTCACCAGGGAGATACAGCACTATGGAAGATAGGTGGATCAGAACTCACCAGAGAGATACAGCACTATGGAAGATAGATGGATCAGAACTCACCAGGGAGATACAGCACTATGGAAGATAGATGGATCAGAACTCACCAGGGAGATACAGCACTATGGAAGATAGATGGATCAGAACTCACCAGGGAGATACAGCACTATGGAAGATAGATGGATCAGAACTCACCAGGGAGATACAGCACTATGGAAGATAGGTGGATCAGAACTCACCAGGGAGATACAGCACTATGGAAGATAGATGGATCAGAACTCACCAGGGAGATACAGCACTATGGAAGATAGGTGGATCAGAACTCACCAGGGAGATACAGCACTATGGAAGATAGATGGATCAGAACTCACCAGGGAGATACAGCACTATGGAAGATAGGTGGATCAGAACTCACCAGGGAGATACAGCACTATGGAAGATAGGTGGATCAGAACTCACCAGGGAGATACAGCACTATGGAAGATAGATGGATCAGAACTCACCAGAGAGATACAGCACTATGGAAGATAGGTGGATCAGAACTCACCAGGGAGATACAGCACTATGGAAGATAGATGGATCAGAACTCACCAGGGAGATACAGCACTATGGAAGATAGATGGATCAGAACTCACCAGGGAGATACAGCACTATGGAAGATAGGTGGATCAGAACTCACCAGGGAGATACAGCACTATGGAAGATAGATGGATCAGAACTCACCAGGGAGATACAGCACTATGGAAGATAGGTGGATCAGAACTCACCAGGGAGATACAGCACTATGGAAGATAGATGGATCAGAACTCACCAGGGAGATACAGCACTATGGAAGATAGGTGGATCAGAACTCACCAGGGAGATACAGCACTATGGAAGATAGGTGGATCAGAACTCACCAGGGAGATACAGCACTATGGAAGATAGATGGATCAGAACTCACCAGGGAGATACAGCACTATGGAAGATAGATGGATCAGAACTCACCAGGGAGATACAGCACTATGGAAGATAGATGGATCAGAACTCACCAGGGAGATACAGCACTATGGAAGATAGATGGATCAGAACTCACCAGGGAGATACAGCACTATGGAAGATAGATGGATCAGAACTCACCAGGGAGATACAGCACTATGGAAGATAGATGGATCAGAACTCACCAGGGAGATACAGCACTATGGAAGATAGGTGGATCAGAACTCACCAGAGAGATACAGCACTATGGAAGATAGATGGATCAGAACTCACCAGGGAGATACAGCACTATGGAAGATAGATGGATCAGAACTCACCAGAGAGATACAGCACTATGGAAGATAGGTGGATCAGAACTCACCAGGGAGATACAGCACTATGGAAGATAGGTGGATCAGAACTCACCAGGGAGATACAGCACTATGGAAGATAGGTGGATCAGAACTCACCAGGGAGATACAGCACTATGGAAGATAGGTGGATCAGAACTCACCAGGGAGATACAGCACTATGGAAGATAGGTGGATCAGAACTCACCAGGGAGATACAGCACTATGGAAGATAGGTGGATCAGAACTCACCAGGGAGATACAGCACTATGGAAGATAGGTGGATCAGAACTCACCAGGGAGATACAGCACTATGGAAGATAGGTGGATCAGAACTCACCAGGGAGATACAGCACTATGGAAGATAGATGGATCAGAACTCACCAGGGAGATACAGCACTATGGAAGATAGGTGGATCAGAACTCACCAGGGAGATACAGCACTATGGAAGATAGGTGGATCAGAACTCACCAGGGAGATACAGCACTATGGAAGATAGATGGATCAGAACTCACCAGGGAGATACAGCACTATGGAAGATAGGTGGATCAGAACTCACCAGAGAGATACAGCACTATGGAAGATAGGTGGATCAGAACTCACCAGGGAGATACAGCACTATGGAAGATAGATGGATCAGAACTCACCAGAGCGGGCCACTGGATGTGCTTGTCTTTAGTCCCCTGGTGGTTCTCCCCCAGCAGGGAGCTCTCTCTCCTCTTGGCCCACGCCAGCTGCTGCTCTATCAGGGAGCTCTCTCTCCTCTTGGCCCAAACCAGCTGCTGCTCCAGCAGGAACACCTGGAAGTCCTCATACACTTTCACCCACTCACGCTTCTCCCACTCCAGATCATCAAACTCCACGTACACCTGGGACGAGAGAGGAGAGAGAGGGTGAGTTCATGGGTATACATAGAGAGGAGAGAGGGGGTGAGTTCATGGGTATACATAGAGAGGAGAGAGGGGGTGAGTTCATGGGTATACATAGAGAGGAGAGAGGGGGTGAGTTCATGGGTATACATAGAGAGGAGAGAGGGGGTGAGTTCATGGGTATACATAGAGAGGAGAGAGGGGGTGAGTTCATGGGTATACATAGAGAGGAGAGAGGGGGTGAGTTCATGGGTATACATAGAGAGGAGAGAGGGGGTGAGTTCATGGGTATACATAGAGAGGAGAGAGGGGGTAGATTGACAGTTTGAGATAGTGTTGACATTTGTCTACTGAAAAGAGGATAAAATCAAGTCTATAAATGTCATCTCTAGCTTTCAATACAACTAAGTAGATATTACTTAAAGGGACACTTCAGGATTATGGCAATGAAGCCCTTTATCTACTTCCCCAGAGTCTGATGAACTGGTGGATACCATTTATATGTCTGCGTGCAGTTTGAAGGAAGTTGCTAACTAGTGTTAGCGAAATGACTGAAAGTCTATAGTAACTGCTAGCATGATAGTAGTACCATACACTTCCAGTCATTGCGCTAACGCTAGTTAGCGTTGGCTCGTGAAACTACCTCTAACTTCCTTCATACTGGATGCAGAGACATAAAAATGGTATCCATGAATTCATCCGACTCTGGGGAAGTAGATAAAAATCCCCAAGTATCACCCCTTTAAGATCTCATTTAAACGGCCAAAGACGGAAAGACACAGCAAGGCAACAATTTACAAACAGTTAGGCAAGTTAAGGATGACATCAATTCTGCCCAACTGGACCAGCTAAATATGATCCCCTGTGCCAGAGCTAACTGGAATGATTAATGTGATGGTAAACAGTACAGATCAAAAGTTATTTTCACTTTGCGACTCTGACCATCAGATAAGACTGTTTACATCTCTGCAATTGAACTGTTCTAACCCTCTGGGACAGACAGGCAACAATCACTGTTCTAACCCTCTGGGACAGACAGGCAACAATCACTGTTCTAACCCTCTGGGACAGACAGGCAACAATCACTGTTCTAACCCTCTGAGACAGACAGGCAACAATCACTGTTCTAACCCTCTGGGACAGACAGGCAACAATCACTGTTCTAACCCTCTGGGACAGACAGGCAACAATCACTGTTCTAACCCTCTGAGACAGACAGGCAACAATCACTGTTCTAACCCTCTGAGACAGACAGGCAACAATCACTGTTCTAACCCTCTGGGACAGACAGGCATGCAATACAATCACTGTTCTAACCCTCTGATACAGACAGGCAACAATCACTGTTCTAACCCTCTGGGACAGACAGGCATGCAACACAATCACTGTTCTAACCCTCTGGGACAGACAGGCATGCAACACAATCACTGTTCTAACCCTCTGGGACAGACAGGCATGCAACACAATCACTGTTCTAACCCTCTGGGACAGACAGGCAACAATCACTGTTCTAACCCTCTGGGACAGACAGGCATGCAACACAATCACTGTTAAATGAAGTACTGTTTGGTACAAGTTAACATCAAAACAAAAAACAGGCCTAAATGTCCAACTTTAAATAACTGCTATGATCAATGTGTTTGACCTTCTGTGACCCCGACCAGCATAATGGCAACAGGCCATGCTACCCCGAGGCATGCTGTCCACGGCTCGTATTGAGCCACTAGTTAAAAGGCCCTGGCTTCAGCGACCTCTATTTCTAGCTTCTCTGGGTTTGACGCAGTCAAGCCAGGTACTTTGTAATCAGATGAGATTATAAATAACCAGCAGTAAGTCAGTCCACCGACCTGGTTGCTCACAGCAACACGGCGCTGACAGAGGGCCAGCCCGACCAGCGCGAGTCGACCTGGTTGCTCACAGCAACACCGCGCTGACAGAGGGCCAGCCTGACAGGAGCATTGAGAGTCAGCTGTAGCGTCAACACCATCCCCCTCCCACCCTCTCGTGCTCTCGCCCTCCCTCAATGGGCTTTATTGGCATGGGAAACATATGTTTACATTGCCAAAGCAAGTGAATTAGATAAACAAAAGTCAAATAAACTATCAAAAATGAACAGTAAACATTACTCACAAAAGTTTCAAAGGTATAGAGACATTTAATATGTCATTATGTCTATATACAGTGTTGTAACGATGTGCAAATAGGGAAAATAAATCAACATAAACATGGGTTGTATTTACAATGGTGTTTGTTCTTCACTGGTTGCCCTTTTCTTGTGGCAACAGGTCACAAATCTTGCTGCTGTGATGGCACACTGTGGTTTTTCACCCAGTAGATAAGGGAGTTTATCAAAATTGGATTTGTTTTCAAAATCTTTGTGGGTCTGTGTAATCTGAGGGAAATATGCGTCTCTAATATGGTCATACATTTGGCAGGAGGTTATGAAATGCAGCTCAGTTTCCATCTCATTTTGTGGGCAGTGTGCACATAGCCTGTCTTCTCTTGAGAGCCAGGTCTATGCACAGTCTGTACATAGTCAAAGCTTTCCTTAATTTTGGGTCAGTCACAGTGGTCAGATATTCTGCCACTGTGTACTCTCTGTTTAGGGCCAAATAGCATTCCAGTTTGCTCTGTTTTTATGTGTCAAGTAATTATCTTTTTGTTTTCTCGTGATTTGGTTGGGTCTAATTGTGTTGCTGTCCTGGGGCTCTGTGGGGTCTGTTTGTGTTTGTGAACAGAGCCCCAGGACCAGCTTGTTTAGGGGACTCTTCTCTAGGTTTATCTCTCTGTAGGTGATGGCTTTGTTATGGAAGGTTTGGAAATCGCTTCCTTTTAGGTGGTTGTAGAATTGAAGGGCTCTTTTCTGGATGTTGATAATTAGCGGATATCAGACTAATTCTGCTCTGCATTATTGTGTTTATTTGGTGTTTTCCAGCAGTCAGCAGAGCTCTCATTCCTGCAGCAGCACATGACTCTAGCCCCAGCAGTTCTCTCCACCTTCCCCATCCCTCTCTCCCTCTCTCCCACCTCGCTCGCTCCCTCCCTCCCTCCCTACCCACACCCTGCCAGTACAGCTCAGGTCCCTCCCTCCCTCCCTCCCTACCCACACCCTGCCAGTACAGCTCAGGTCCCTCCCTCTCTCCCTACCCACACCCTGCCAGTACAGCTCAGGCCCCTCCCTCCCTCCCCACACCCTGTCAGTACAGCTCAGGCCCCTCCCTCCCTCCCCACACCATGCCAGTACAGCTCAGGTCCCTCCCCACACCCTGCCAGTACAGCTCAGGTCCCTCCCTACCCATACCCTGCCAGTACAGCTCAGATCCCTCCCTCCCTCCACACACCCTGCCAGTACAGCTCAGGTCCCTCCCTCCCTCCCTCCCCACACCCTGCCAGTACAGCTCAGGTCCCTCCATCCATCCCTCCCTCCCCACACCCTGTCAGTACAGCTCAGGTCCCTCCCTCCCTCCCCACACCATGCCAGTACAGCTCAGGTCCCTCCCTCCCTCCCTCCCCACACCCTGCCAGTACAGCTCAGGTCCCTCCCTACCCACACCCTGCCAGTACAGCTCAGGTCCCTCCCTCCCTCCCTCCCCACACCCTGCCAGTACAGCTCAGGTCCCTCCCTCCCTCCCTCCCTCCCCACACCCTGCCAGTACAGCTCAGGTCCCTCCCTCCCTCCCTACCCACACCATGCCAGTACAGCTCAGGTCCCTCCCTCCCTCCATCCCTACCCACACCCTGCCAGTACAGCTCAGGTCCCTCCCTCCCTCCCCACACCCTGCCAGTACAGCTCAGGTCCCTCCCTCCCTCCCTCCATCCCTACCCACACCCTGCCAGTACAGCTCAGGTCCCTCCCTCCCTCCCTACCCACACCCTGCCAGTACAGCTCAGGTCCCTCCCTCCCTCCCTCCCCACACCCTGCCAGTACAGCTCAGGTCCCTCCCTCCCTCCCCACACCCTGCCAGTACAGCTCAGGTCCCTCCCTCCCTCCCCACACCCTGCCAGTACAGCTCAGGCCCCTCCCTCCCTCCCTCCCTCCCCACACCCTGCCAGTACAGCTCAGGTCCCTCCATCCCTCCCTCCCCACACCCTGCCAGTACAGCTCAGGCCCCTCCATCCCTCCCTCCCCACACCCTGCCAGTACAGCTCAGGCCCCTCCATCCCTCCCTCCCCACACCCTGCCAGTACAGCTCAGGCCCCTCCCTCCCTCCCTACCCACACCCTGCCAGTACAGCTCAGGTCCCTCCCTCCCTCCCTACCCACACCCTGCCAGTACAGCTCAGGTCCCTCCCTCCCTCCCTCCCTCCCTCCCTCCCCACACCCTGCCAGTACAGCTCAGGTCCCTCCCTCCCTCCCTCCCTACCCACACCCTGCCAGTACAGCTCAGGTCCCTCCCTCCCTCCCTCCCTCCCTCCCCACACCCTGCCAGTACAGCTCAGGCCCCTCCCTCTTCCATCACTGGAGGGATCAGAGGGTGTTTATTCTCACTCTCTCCCCTCCTCTCCTCTCTCCTCCTCTCCTCTCCCCCATCTCCTCTCCTCTCCCCCCTCTCCTCTCCTCTTCCCCCTCTCCTCTCCTCGACCAGCGTCCCTTCCCCTTGCTCAAAATATTTTTTTTACCAGTAGATATACTGTTTCCCTCTGCTTTCTCATGAGGCACGAAAAATTCAGTTCATAAAAAATTTACAGTATACAGGACAGAGACACAGAGACTGAGGCATAGACAGAGGCAAAAGTAGAGGCAGAGAAACAGAGGCAGAGAGACAGAGGCAGAGAGACAGAGGCACAGAGGCAGAGAGACAGAGGGGGAGACAGGGAGGCAGAGGCTGAGACAGGGAGGCAGAGGCTGAGACAGGGAGGCGGAGACAGGGAGACAGAGGCAGAGACAGGGAGGCGGAGACAGGGAGACAGAGGCAGAGACAGGGAGACAGAGGCAGAGACAGGGAGACAGAGGCAGAGACAGGGAGACAGAGGCAGAGACAGGGAGACAGAGGCAGAGACAGGGAGACAGAGGCAGAGACAGGGAGACAGAGGCAGAGACAGGGAGACAGAGGCAGAGACAGGGAGACAGAGGCAGAGACAGGGAGACAGAGGCAGAGACAGGGAGACAGAGGCAGAGACAGGGAGACAGAGGCAGAGACAGGGAGACAGAGGCAGAGACAGGGAGACAGAGGCGGAGACAGGGAGACAGAGGCAGAGGCGGAGACAGGGAGACAGAAGCAGGGGCGGAGGCAGTGAGACAGAGGCGGAGGCAGGGAGGCAGAGGCGGAGACAGTGAGACAGAGGCGGAGACAGAGAGACAGAGGCGGAGACAGAGAGACAGAGGCGGAGACAGAGAGACAGAGGCGGAGACAGGGAGGCAGAGGCGGAGACAGGGAGGCAGAGGCGGAGACAGGAAGGCAGAGGCGGAGACAGTGAGACAGAGGCGGAGACAGAGAGACAGAGGCGGAGACAGGGAGGCAGAGGCGGAGACAGAGAGACAGAGGCGGAGACAGAGAGACAGAGGCGGAGACAGGGAGGCAGAGGCTGAGACAGGGAGGCAGAGGCGGAGACAGTGAGACAGAGGTGGAGACAGAGAGACAGAGGCGGAGACAGGGAGACAGAGGCGGAGACAGGGAGGCAGAGGCGGAGACAGGGAGGCAGAGGCGGAGACAGGGAGGCAGAGGCGGAGACAGGGAGGCAGAGGCAGGGAGAAAGAACGACACAGAGGTAGAGAGCCCAAAGCAGAGAGACACACATACAGAGGCAGCAGAGAGCAAGTCAGGGGGAATATGTATACACTGGGGCCAAGCTTCCTGCTATCCAGGACCTCTATACCAGGCTGTGTCAGAGGAAGGCCCTAAAAATTACCATTGACTCCAGCCACCCTAGTCATAGACTGTTCTCTCTGCTACTGCACTGCAAGCGGTACCGGAGCGCCAAGTCTAGGTCCAAAAGACTTCTCAACAGCTTCTACCCCCAAGCCATAAGACTCCTGAACAGCTAATCATGGCTACCCGGACTATTTGCACTGCCCCCCCACCCCATCTTTTACGCTGCTGCTACTCTGTTAATTATCTATGCATAGTCACTTTAACTCTACCCACATGTACATATTACCTCAATTACCTTGACTAACCGGTGCCCCCGCACATTGACTCTGTACCGGTACCCCCTGTATATAGCCTCCCTACTGTTATTTTATTTTACTTCTGCTCTTTAATTTTACTTTAGCTCCATACAGGGCTCTCTAGCCCCTGGTATTAATGATCCAGATAGCAGCAGCTCCATACAGGGCTCTCTAACCCCTGGTATTAATGATCCAGATAGCAGCAGCTCCATACAGGGCTCTCTAACCCCTGGTATTAATGATCCAGATAGCAGAAGCTCCATACAGGGCTCTCTAACCCCTGGTATTAATGATCCAGATAGCAGCAGCTCCATACAGGGCTCTCTAACCCCTGGTATTAATGATCCAGATAGCAGCAGCTCCATACAGGGCTCTCTAACCCCTGGTATTAATGATCCAGATAGCAGCAGCTCCATACAGGGCTCTCTAACCCCTGGTATTAATGATCCAGATAGCAGCAGCTCCATACAGGGCTCTCTAACCCCTGGTATTAATGATCCAGATAGCAGCAGCTCCATACAGGGCTCTCTAACCCCTGGTGTTAATGATCCAGATAGCAGCAGCTCCATACAGGGCTCTCTAACCCCTGGTATTAATGATCCAGATAGCAGCAGCTCCATACAGGGCTCTCTAACCCCTGGTGTTAATGATCCAGATAGCAGCAGCTCCATACAGGGCTCTCTAACCCCTGGTGTTAATGATCCAGATAGCAGCAGCTCCATACAGGGCTCTCTAACCCCTGGTATTAATGATCCAGATAGCAGCAGCTCCATACAGGGCTCTCTAACCCCTGGTATTAATGATCCAGATAGCAGAAGCTCCATACAGGGCTCTCTAACCCCTGGTATTAATGATCCAGATAGCAGCAGCTCCATACAGGGCTCTCTAACCCCTGGTATTAATGATCCAGATAGCAGCAGCTCCATACAGGGCTCTCTAACCCCTGGTATTAATGATCCAGATAGCAGCAGCTCCATACAGGGCTCTCTAACCCCTGGTATTAATGATCCAGATAGCAGCAGCTCCATACAGGGCTCTCTAACCCCTGGTATTAATGATCCAGATAGCAGCAGCTCCATACAGGGCTCTCTAACCCCTGGTATTAATGATCCAGATAGCAGCAGCTCCATACAGGGCTCTCTAACCCCTGGTATTAATGATCCAGATAGCAGCAGCTCCATACAGGGCTCTCTAACCCCTGGTATTAATGATCCAGATAGCAGCAGCTCCATACAGGGCTCTCTAACCCCTGGTATTAATGATCCAGATAGCAGCAGCTCCATACAGGGCTCTCTAACCCCTGGTATTAATGATCCAGATAGCAGCAGCTCCATACAGGGCTCTCTAACCCCTGGTATTAATGATCCAGATAGCAGCAGCTCCATACAGGGCTCTCTAACCCCTGGTATTAATGATCCAGATAGCAGCAGCTCCATACAGGGCTCTCTAACCCCTGGTATTAATGATCCAGATAGCAGCAGCTCCATACAGGGCTCTCTAACCCCTGGTATTAATGATCCAGATAGCAGAAGCTCCATACAGGGCTCTCTAACCCCTGGTATTAATGATCCAGATAGCAGCAGCTCCATACAGGGCTCTCTAACCCCTGGTATTAATGATCCAGATAGCAGCAGCTCCATACAGGGCTCTCTAACCCCTGGTATTAATGATCCAGATAGCAGCAGCTCCATACAGGGCTCTCTAACCCCTGGTATTAATGATCCAGATAGCAGCAGCTCCATACAGGGCTCTCTAACCCCTGGTATTAATGATCCAGATAGCAGCAGCTCCATACAGGGCTCTCTAACCCCTGGTATTAATGATCCAGATAGCAGCAGCTCCATACAGGGCTCTCTAACCCCTGGTATTAATGATCCAGATAGCAGCAGCTCCATACAGGGCTCTCTAACCCCTGGTATTAATGATCCAGATAGCAGCAGCTCCATACAGGGCTCTCTAACCCCTGGTATTAATGATCCAGATAGCAGCAGCTCCATACAGGGCTCTCTAACCCCTGGTGTTAATGATCCAGATAGCAGCAGCTCCATACAGGGCTCTCTAACCCCTGGTATTAATGATCCAGATAGCAGCAGCTCCATACAGGGCTCTCTAACCCCTGGTATTAATGATCCAGATAGCAGCAGCTCCATACAGGGCTCTCTAACCCCTGGTGTTAATGATCCAGATAGCAGCAGCTCCATACAGGGCTCTGTAACCCCTGGTGTTAATGATCCAGATAGCAGCAGCTCCATACAGGGCTCTCTAGCCCCTGGTATTAATGATCCAGATAGCAGCAGCTCCATACAGGGCTCTCTAACCCCTGGTATTAATGATCCAGATAGCAGCAGCTCTCTAACCCCTGGTATTAATGATCCAGATAGCAGCAGCTCCATACAGGGCTCTCTAACCCCTGGTATTAATGATCCAGATAGCAGCAGCTCCATACAGGGCTCTCTAACCCCTGGTATTAATGATCCAGATAGCAGCAGCTCCATACAGGGCTCTCTAACCCCTGGTATTAATGATCCAGATAGCAGCAGCTCCATACAGGGCTCTCTAACCCCTGTTATTAATGATCCAGATAGCAGCAGCTCCATACAGGGCTCTCTATCCCCTGGTATTAATGATCCAGATAGCAGCAGCTCCATACAGGGCTCTCTAACCCCTGGTATTAATGATCCAGATAGCAGCAGCTCCATACAGGGCTCTCTAACCCCTGGTATTAATGATCCAGATAGCAGCAGCTCCATACAGGGCTCTCTAACCCCTGGTATTAATGATCCAGATAGCAGCAGCTCCATACAGGGCTCTCTAGCCCCTGGTATTAATGATCCAGATAGCAGCAGCTCCATACAGGGCTCTCTAACCCCTGGTATTAATGATCCAGATAGCAGCAGCTCCATACAGGGCTCTCTAACCCCTGGTATTAATGATCCAGATAGCAGCAGCTCCATACAGGGCTCTCTAACCCCTGGTATTAATGATCCAGATAGCAGCAGCTCCATACAGGGCTCTCTAACCCCTGGTATTAATGATCCAGATAGCAGCAGCTCCATACAGGGCTCTCTAACCCCTGGTATTAATGATCCAGATAGCAGCAGCTCCATACAGGGCTCTCTAGCCCCTGGTATTAATGATCCAGATAGCAGCAGCTCCATACAGGGCTCTCTAACCCCTGGTATTAATGATCCAGATAGCAGCAGCTCCATACAGGGCTCTCTAACCCCTGGTATTAATGATCCAGATAGCAGCAGCTCCATACAGGGCTCTCTAACCCCTGGTATTAATGATCCAGATAGCAGCAGCTCCATACAGGGCTCTCTAACCCCTGGTATTAATGATCCAGATAGCAGCAGCTCCATACAGGGCTCTCTAGCCCCTGGTATTAATGATCCAGATAGCAGCAGCTCCATACAGGGCTCTCTAGCCCCTGGTATTAATGATCCAGATAGCAGCAGCTCCATACAGGGCTCTCTAACCCCTGGTATTAATGATCCAGATAGCAGCAGCTCCATACAGGGCTCTCTAACCCCTGGTATTAATGATCCAGATAGCAGCAGCTCCATACAGGGCTCTCTAACCCCTGGTATTAATGATCCAGATAGCAGCAGCTCCATACAGGGCTCTCTAACCCCTGGTATTAATGATCCAGATAGCAGCAGCTCCATACAGGGCTCTCTAACCCCTGGTATTAATGATCCAGATAGCAGCAGCTCCATACAGGGCTCTCTAGCCCCTGGTATTAATGATCCAGATAGCAGCAGCTCCATACAGGGCTCTCTAACCCCTGGTATTAATGATCCAGATAGCAGCAGCTCCATACAGGGCTCTCTAACCCCTGGTATTAATGATCCAGATAGCAGCAGCTCCATACAGGGCTCTCTAACCCCTGGTATTAATGATCCAGATAGCAGCAGCTCCATACAGGGCTCTCTAACCCCTGGTGTTAATGATCCAGATAGCAGCAGCTCCATACAGGGCTCTCTAACCCCTGGTATTAATGATCCAGATAGCAGCAGCTCCATACAGGGCTCTCTAACCCCTGGTATTAATGATCCAGATAGCAGCAGCTCCATACAGGGCTCTCTAACCCCTGGTATTAATGATCTCACACACACACACACACACACAAGCCCCCCACTCTAATTCAACTCACGTGCACCTGTGAGAGACGGTGAAGGGGGAGAGAGAGAAATGGAGGGAAAGACAGAGCGAGAGAAGAATGGAGGGAGAGTGAGAAGAGGGAAAAAGCCGGCCAGGGCCCAACATTCATGAGATCCACTCACAGACAGACAGAGAGACAGACAGACAGAGAGACATACAGACAGAGACAAGGAGGGAGAGAGAGCGAGAGAAAGAAAGCACGAGCGAGGGAGAGAGAGCGAGAGAAAGAAAGCACGAGCGAGACAGAGGGAGCGAGAGACTAGGGGGATTTCCAAATAGAGAAGCCCCTTAATAAAGCCATCAATGTGACACCGTAGAGAGATGAGAGCTGACCCCACAGCTGATTAAAGCAGACCGTATTAGCCACAGCTGATTAAAGCAGACTGTATTAGCCACAGACAACGTTGTGTTGGTTGTGAACATGAATAATAGCCGTTACTATGGCCCCCAGAACACAGCTCTTCAGACAACGTTGTGTTGGTTGTGAACATGAATAATAGCCGTTACTACGGCCCCCAGAACACAGCTCTTCAGACAACGTTGTGTTGGTTGTGAACATGAATAATAGCCGTTACTACGGCCCCCAGAACACAGCTCTTCAGACAACGTTGTGTTGGTTGTGAACATGAATAATAGCCGTTACTATGG
The DNA here is from genome assembly GCF_964263955.1 of Coregonus lavaretus. NCBI lineage: Eukaryota > Metazoa > Chordata > Actinopteri > Salmoniformes > Salmonidae > Coregonus > Coregonus lavaretus. Next base: position 70,996 of record NW_028156168.1, on the reverse strand, counting down.
CCCCCAGAACACAGCTCTTCAGACAACGTTGTGTTGGTTGTGAACATGAATAATAGCCGTTACTATGGCCCCCAGAACACAGCTCTTCAGACAACGTTGTGTTGGTTGTGAACATGAATAATAGCCGTTACTATGGCCCTGCCGTAAGCCCTGCTGTAAGCCCTGTCCTCATGCCCAAATCTAACCTATTTCCCAAATGGTACCCTACTCCCTATTTTAGTGCACTACTTTTGACCAGGGCCTATTAGGGAGAGAATGAGGGGCCTGGTTAAAAGTAGTGCACTATATAGGGATTAGGTTGCCATTCAAGACACAGAACTAATCTGATTTATTGAGTTTGAGTGAACTGCAGGCATCCAGGCTGCACCACTAAAAGGGTTCCTTTATCCCAGCGAGGCTAGCAGCACTCCCTGTTCCCAGTCAGAGCACAGGAAACACCAAGACCACAGGCTAGCAGCACTCCCTGTTCCCAGTCAGAGCACAGGAAACACCAAGACCACAGGCTAGCTGCACTCCCTGTTCCCAGTCAGAGCACAGGAAACACCAAGACCACAGGCTAGCAGCACTCCCTGTTCCCAGTCAGAGCACAGGAAACACCAAGACCACAGGCTAGCTGTACTCCCAGTCAGAGCACAGGAAACACCAAGACCACAGGCTAGCAGCACTCCCTGTTCCCAGTCAGAGTACAGGAAACACCAAGACCACAGGCTAGCTGTACTCCCAGTCAGAGCACAGGAAACACCAAGACCACAGGCTAGCAGCACTCCCTGTTCCCAGTCAGAGCACAGGAAACACCAAGACCACAGGCTAGCTGCACTCCCTGTTCCCAGTCAGAGCACAGGAAACACCAAGACCACAGGCTAGCTGCACTCCCAGTCAGAGCACAGGAAACACCAAGACCACAGGCTAGCTGCACTCCCTGTTCCCAGTCAGAGCACAGGAAACACCAAGACCACAGGCTAGCTGTACTCCCTGTTCCCAGTCAGAGCACAGGAAACACCAAGACCACAGGCTAGCAGCACTCCCTGTTCCCAGTCAGAGCACAGGAAACACCAAGACCACAGGCTAGCAGCACTCCCTGTTCCCAGTCAGAGCACAGGAAACACCAAGACCACAGGCTAGCTGTACTCCCTGTTCCCAGTCAGAGCACAGGAAACACCAAGACCACAGGAACAGTCAGAGCACAGGAAACACCAAGACCACAGGAACAGTCAGAGCACAGGAAACACCAAGACCACAGGAACAGTCAGAGCACAGGAAACACCAAGACCACAGGCTAGCAGCACTCCCTGTTCCCAGTCAGAGCACAGGAAACACCAAGACCACAGGAACAGTCAGAGCACAGGAAACACCAAGACCACAGGCTAGCTGTACTCCCAGTCAGAGCACAGGAAACACCAAGACCACAGGCTAGCTGCACTCCCTGTTCCCAGTCAGAGCACAGGAAACACCAAGACCACAGGCTAGCAGCACTCCCTGTTCCCAGTCAGAGCACAGGAAACACCAAGACCACAGGAACAGTCAGAGCACAGGAAACACCAAGACCACAGGCTAGCTGCACTCCCAGTCAGAGCACAGGAAACACCAAGACCACAGGCTAGCAGCACTCCCTGTTCCCAGTCAGAGCACAGGAAACACCAAGACCACAGGCTAGCAGCACTCCCTGTTCCCAGTCAGAGCACAGGAAACACCAAGACCACAGGAACAGTCAGAGCACAGGAAACACCAAGACCACAGGCTAGCTGCACTCCCTGTTCCCAGTCAGAGCACAGGAAACACCAAGACCACAGGCTAGCAGCACTCCCTGTTCCCAGTCAGAGCACAGGAAACACCAAGACCACAGGCTAGCTGCACTCCCTGTTCCCAGTCAGAGCACAGGAAACACCAAGACCACAGGACTATCCTCCTTCCCTCCCCATGCCCTCCACATAGTACACACACACCACAGGCTTTTAAAAACACTCACAAGTAACACCATGCATGCAGCACCGAAGTAGCTGTGTTCCTAAAGACTGATCATTATGATTCAAAGTAAAGAAGAACCATTAACCCGGTTGAACTATTTACTTTATAGACTGTCATCTTTCCTCTCTGAGCTAGCTGGCTGAGAGACGCCACCCACCCCCGACCCAGCACGGACGCCAACAGCTGACAGAGTGAGTGTGAGTGACCTGCAGCAGTAGACAGACGGGGCCAGATGACTGGGTGAGTGTGAGTGACCTGCAGCAGTAGACAGACGGGGCCAGATGACTGGGTGAGTGTGAGTGACCTGCAGCAGTAGACAGACGGAGCCAGATGACTGGGTGAGTGTGAGTGACCTGCAGCAGTAGACAGACGGGGCCAGATGACTGGGTGAGTGTGAGTGACCTGCAGCAGTAGACAGACGGGGCCAGATGACTGGGTGAGTGTGAGTGACCTGCAGCAGTAGACAGACGGGGCCAGATGACTGGGTGAGTGTGAGTGACCTGCAGCAGTAGACAGACGGGGCCAGATGACTGGGTGAGTGTGAGTGACCTGCAGCAGTATACAGACGGGGCCAGATGACTGGGTGAAGCGACAGCAGCAGCGCCTGTCCACTGAAGACAAGACTGGCTGTTGACTCCGTGACTGTGGATTTCACCCTGCCCTTTCAGTGTGCTCACTAACAACCACCAGCCCAATCTATGGATAGACAGGGGCAGGATGACCCTCCATAGAGGACCCTGACAGAGTGACAATATTCATCAGGTTAACAGAACACACCCATCTCTCGCTCTCAAAACTAGCCTCTCTCCAATTAAGGATTCGAAAAAGAGACTTTCAAAGATCAACAAAATGTCATTATTATTTTTTAAACAAACTAGTAGCTTTGAAATCCTTGTGGTATTTGGTAGACAAACAGAGCTTCAGTTTATCCCTGCTACTCCAATACTTATGGATTCTTTGCTGCGATATGGGCTTCAGATTGATAGCGCTGGTTCAACATGCTGAAGAAATAAGTGACATGACAGACAGTCTCTCAGAATGATTACAACTCTGGCAGCAGTGGACTGACTGGATAGACCGCGTTACAGACATGTCTCTCTCTCTCACACACATTCCCTATGGGCCCTGGTCTAAAGTAATGCACTATATATGGAATAGGGAGCCATCTGGGACACAGCCCTGGTTAACACCTGGCTACTCAGTCTGCACCGGAACAGCTGGGACACAGCCCTGGTTAACACCTGGCTACTCAGTCTGCACCGGAACAGCTGGGACACAGCCCTGGTTAACACCTGGCTACTCAGTCTGCACCGGAACAGCTGGGACACAGCCCTGGTTAACACCTGGCTACTCAGTCTGCACCGGAACAGCTGGGACACAGCCCTGGTTAACACCTGGCTACTCAGTCTGCACCGGAACAGCTGGGACACAGCCCTGGTTAACACCTGGCTACTCAGTCTGCACCGGAACAGCTGGGACACAGCCCTGGTTAACACCTGGCTACTCAGTCTGCACCGGAACAGCTGGGACACAGCCCTGGTTAACACCTGGCTACTCAGTCTGCACCGGAACAGCTGGGACACAGCCCTGGTTAACACCTGGCTACTCAGTCTGCACCGGAACAGCTGGGACACAGCCCTGGTTAACACCTGGCTACTCAGTCTGCACTGAGTAGCATGTTGAACTAGCTGTCTCGTGGAGGAGCATATTGAACTAGCTGTCTTGTGGAGGAGCATATTGAACTAGCTGTCTCGTGGAGCATATTGAACTAGCTGTCTTGTGGAGGAGCATATTGAACTAGCTGTCTCGTGGAGCATATTGAACTAGCTGTCTTGTGGAGGAGCATATTGAACTAGCTGTCTTGTGGAGGAGCATATTGAACTAGCTGTCTTGTGGAGGAGCATATTGAACTAGCTGTCTTGTGGAGGAGCATATTGAACTAGCTGTCTTGTGGAGGAGCATATTGAACTAGCTGTCTTGTGGAGGAGCATATTGAACTAGCTGTCTTGTGGAGGAGCATGTTGAACTAGCTGTCTTGTGGAGGAGCATATTGAACTAGCTGTCTCGTGGAGCATATTAAACTAGCTGTCTTGTGGAGGAGCATATTGAACTAGCTGTCTTGTGGAGGAGCATATTGAACTAGCTGTCTTGTGGAGGAGAATATTGAACTAGCTGTCTCGTGGAGCATATTGAACTAGCTGTCTTGTGGAGGAGCATATTGAACTAGCTGTCTTGTGGAGGAGCATATTGAACTAGCTGTCTTGTGGAGGAGCATATTGAACTAGCTGTCTTGTGGAGGAGCATATTGAACTAGCTGTCTTGTGGAGGAGCATATTGAACTAGCTGTCTCGTGGAGCATATTGAACTAGCTGTCTTGTGGAGGAGCATATTGAACTAGCTGTCTTGTGGAGCATATTGAACTAGCTGTCTTGTGGAGGAGCATGTTGAACTAGCTGTCTCGTGGAGCATATTGAACTAGCTGTCTTGTGGAGGAGCATATTGAACTAGCTGTCTTGTGGAGCATATTGAACTAGCTGTCTCGTGGAGCATATTGAACTAGCTGTCTTGTGGAGGAGCATATTGAACTAGCTGTCTTGTGGAGGAGCATATTGAACTAGCTGTCTTGTGGAGGAGCATATTGAACTAGCTGTCTTGTGGAGGAGCATATTGAACTAGCTGTCTTGTGGAGGAGCATATTGAACTAGCTGTCTCGTGGAGCATATTGAACTAGCTGTCTTGTGGAGGAGCATATTGAACTAGCTGTCTCGTGGAGCATATTGAACTAGCTGTCTTGTGGAGGAGCATATTGAACTAGCTGTCTTGTGGAGGAGCATATTGAACTAGCTGTCTCGTGGAGCATATTGAACTAGCTGTCTTGTGGAGGAGCATATTGCTGGTCTATAGAGAGAGTTGAAGAGGATGTGGTTAATAGATCTGCTCAGTGCAGAGGATGTGGTCTTTAACATGAAGAGATCAATCAGGATGAACGCCAAGATGAGCTAGCTGACTGGGAATGAGGCTGATTATCTGGGATTCATACAAAATGTTAATATCCACACCATCATTCATTTCACTATGACTGCTTCTGAAATGGAACCTTCTAGTACACTATACAGGGAATCCAGAGCTCTATGCTGACTTTATTTTTTACAAGGAACACGTGTGGGCATCAGTTGGAAAATGTAGGCGCCCACAAAGGAATATAGGAGCACACAAAGGAATATAGGAGCACACAAAGGAATATAGGAGCACACAAAGGAATATAGGAGCACAATGACAAATATGAGTTATTAAAACTAGAATCCTTACTTTTTCTAGGCGCACAGCAAAATATTTAGCGGTATATGTGAGTAAAATGGTGGCGCAGTAGAGCCCTGGAATAGGAGGATGTTATTTCAGACACACCTAATGACACTGCTCAGCTTCTTCCTTTACTCACACTGCCGTACTATTCATTTCCATAGAGATAAATGGAACAGGGAAGGACTCTAGTAGCCAACATGTAGACTAGCTACACTGAACAAAAATATAAAACGCAACATGTAATGTGTTGGTCCCATGTTTCATGAGTTGGGAAGAAAAAAAATTCCCAGAAATGTCCCATAGGCACAAAAAGCTGATTTCTCTTAAATGTTGTGCACAAATTTGTTTACATCCCTGTTAGTGAGGATTTCTCCTTTGCCAAGATAATCCATCCACCTGACAGGTGTGGCATATCAAGAAGCTGATTAAACAGCTGAGGAGTATTTCTGTCTGTAATAAAGCCCTTTTGTGGGGGGAAAAACTCATTCTGATTGGCTGGGCCTGGCTCCCCAGTGGGTGGGCCTGGCTGCCAAGTGGGTGGGCCTAATGAATGTATTTCAATTGACTGATTTCCTTCTATGAACTGTAACTCAGTCAAATCCTTTCTATCGTTGTTCAGTATATACAGGCCCCAGCCTACACAACGGATCTGACGGAGGGTCGTTTGTTGCTGTTCAGTATATACAGGCCCCAGCCTACACAACGGATCTGACGGAGGGTCGTTTGTTGCTGTTCAGTATATACAGGCCCCAGCCTACACAACGGGTCTGACAGAGGGTCGTGTTGTTGTTCAGTATATACAGTGAGGGAAAAAAGTATTTGATCCCCTGCTGATTTTGTACGTTTGCCCACTGACAAAGACATTATCAGTCTATAATTTTAATGGTAGGTTTATTTGAACAGTGAGAAACAGAATAACAACAAAATAATCCAGAAAAACACATGTCAAAAATGTTATAAATTGATTTGCATTTTAATGAGGGAAATAAGTATTTGACCCCCTCTCAATCAGAAAGATTTCTGGCTCCCAGGTGTCTTTTATATAGGTAACGAGCTGAGATTAGGAGCACACTCTTAAAGGGAGTGCTCCTAATCTCAGCTAGTTACCTGTATAAAAGACACCTGTCCACAGAAGCAATCAATCAATCAGATTCCAAACTCTCCACCATGGCCAAGACCAAAGAGCTCTCCAAGGATGTCAGGAACAAGATTGTAGACCTACACAAGGCTGGAATGGGCTACAAGACCATCGCCAAGCAGCTTGGTGAGAAGGTGACAACAGTTGGTGCGATTATTCGCAAATGGAAGAAACACAAAATAACTGTCAATCTCCCTCGGCCTGGGGCTCCATGCAAGATCTCACCTCGTGGAGTTGCAATGATCATGAAAACGGTGAGGAATCAGTCCAGAACTAAACGGGAGGATCTCAAGGCAGCTGGGACCATAGTCACCAAGAAAACAATTGGTAACACACTACGCCGTGAAGGACTGAAATCCTGCAGCGCCCGCAAGGTCCCCCTGCTCAAGAAAGCACATATACAGGCCCGTCTGAAGTTTGCCAATGAACATCTGAATGATTCAGAGGAGAACTGGGTGAAAGTGTTGTGGTCAGATGAGACCAAAATTGAGCTCTTTGGCGTCAACTCAACTCGCCGTGTTTGGAGGAGGAGGAATGCTGCCTATGACCCCAAGAACACCATCCCCACTGTCAAACATGGAGGTGGAAACATTATGCTTTGGGAGGGGTTTTTCTGCTAAGGGGACAGGACAACTTCACCGCATCAAAGGGACGATGGACGGGGCCATGTACCGTCAAATCTTGGGTGAGAACCTCCTTCCCTCAGCCAGGGCATTGAAAATGGGTCGTGGATGGGTATTCCAGCATGACAATGACCCAAAACACACGGCCAAGGCAACAAAGGAGTAGCTCAAGAAGAAGCACATTAAGGTCCTGGAGTGGCCTAGCCAGTCTCCAGACCTTAATCCCATAGAAAATCTGTGGAGGGAGCTGAAGGTTCGAGTTGCCAAACGTCAGCCTCGAAACCTTAATGACTTGGTGAAGATCTGCAAAGAGGAGTGGAACAAAATCCCTCCTGAGATGTATGTAATCCTGGTGGCCAACTACAAGAAAAGTCTGACCTCTGTGATTGCCAACAAGGGTTTTGCCAACAAGTACAAGTCATGTTTTGCAGAGGGGTCAAATACTTATTTCCCTAATTAAAATTCAAATCAATTTATAACATTTTTGACATGCGTTTTTCTGGATTTTGTTGTTGTTATTCTGTATCTCACTGCTCAAATAAACCTACCATTAAAATTATAGACTGATCATGTCTTTGTCAGTGGGCAAACGTACAGAATCAGCAGGGGATCAAATACTTTTTTCCCTGACTGTACAGGCTCCAGCCTACACAACGGATCTGACGGAGGGTCGTTTGTTGCTGTTCAGTATATACAGGCTCCAGCCTACACAACGGGTCTGACAGAGGGTCGTTTGTTGCTGTTCAGTATATACAGGCCCCAGCCTACACAACGGATCTGACAGAGGGTCGTGTTGCTGTTCAGTATATACAGGCCCCAGCCTACACAACGGGTCTGACAGAGGGTCGTTTGCGTAGCTCTCAGTTCTACGTACTTTTGTGCGGCTGAATTTTTGGAACACGAGGCAAACAGAGCTCCATAGAAATCCCTGTGGCCCTTTAGAGAGCAAATAAAAGAGAAAGCAAAGGAGGGAAAGGAGAGAATCTTGCAGATCCAACTCTCCACACACTCTCTCTCCACACACTCTCTCTCTCCACACACTCTCTCTCTCCACACACTCTCTCTCTCCACACACTCTCTCTCTCCACACACTCTCTCTCTCTCCACACTCTCTCTCTCTCTCCACTCTCTCTCTCCCCACTCTCTCTCTCTCCACACACTCTCTCTCTCCACACACTCTCTCTCTCTCCACACTCTCTCTCTCTCCACACTCTCTCTCTCTCTCCACACTCTCTCTCTCTCTCCACACTCTCTCTCTCTCTCCCCACTCTCTCTCTCTCCCCACTCTCTCTCTCTCTCCACACTCTCTCTCTCTCTCCACACTCTCTCTCTCTCTCCCCACTCTCTCTCTCTCCCCACTCTCTCTCTCTCTCCACACTCTCTCTCTCTCCACACTCTCTCTCTCTCTCCCCACTCTCTCTCTCTCCCCACTATCTCTCTCCCCACTCTCTCTCTCTCTCCACTCTC